>NC_133619.1:459628285-459678251 GCF_048593235.1 Sminthopsis crassicaudata | reverse complement strand
TCCTTTCCTTTCTTTCTTTCTTTCTTTCTTTCTTTCTTTCTTTCTTTCATGTCCATTTTGGGTTAAGAAGGAATCCAAAGTAATGGTCATCCAACTTTTTAATCACACCCCACTATCCATAAAAAATAAAAGAATTCTGGTTCTATTTAGAGATATAATTTATATACATATATACTTATGTTTAAATTATACATATATAAATAGATTGGGCAGCTAAGTTGCACAGTGAATAGAGTTCCAGAACTGGCGTCAAAAAGACTCATCTTCCTGAGTTCAAACATGACCTCAGATATTTCAGTAGCTCTGTGATCCATGGTAAGTTTATTTTAGTTTCCTCATCTGTAAAATGAAGGAAATAGCAAACTACTTGAGTATCTTTATCAAAATTCCTCAAACTGGATCATAAAGAGTCAAGCTCTACTGAACAACAACAGATAATACAGATTTATCTATTTATAAATTATGTACATGTACATAATCCTAAATTCAGTTTTTCTTTAATATTGGTTTTAATGTCAGTCATAGCTGATTATACAAACATGCATAGGTCCAAATGATATATTGTTTATTATTCTACCAAATCATAATAGTGACTCTTGAATCCATTTGCCAGATATAAAAAGTCATTTAAAATTGGCCAGTAAGTTTCCCCCTTCCATATTGTCCATCAGCTATTCATCTAAACCAGTCTGAATGTGCTATTCTGATATATTTTAACAAACTGGATAAAAATCTGTTGAAACTCTTCATTTGGAAGATGTTAGACAATTTTGTTTCTAAGTTTGAGTATTCAGATGTGAGAGTGTATATAGGTGACAAATATTTTTGGTAACAAAATCACATGATGATAGAAACATTTCCAAATGTCAGTTTTCTAAATGTCTCCTTCACAGTGTGATTTTTTTTTTAAAAAGTTTTCATCAATTGTCAAAATGTCACCTTTTCTTGATATTCAAGATATCTAAGATACCAATACAAATATGCAACACCAAAGTCATCCAACATGGGATAATTAGTTCAAGAGATATGAACTAATAGTCCTAAGAAGAATTACAAACCATTTAAAATAAGAACAAATTCCCCTAATTACTTAAAATAATAAAAATTCAAATCAACTCTGAAGTTTCACCTCATGTTCAGAAAATTTGTAGATGACAAAAAATGCCCATCATTGAATTTGGAAGAGGTATGGAGAAACAAGCACACTAATATACTGTTGATGGAGATATATATTGGTTCATATCTTTTTTTTTTCAAACAAGTTTCTTATTTTTTTCTGTGATTTTGTTCATAAATTTAAAGGTTCAAATATATTTTTAAAAGTTGAAACCAAGCAGGAGAAAAAAGTATCAAATACTCAAATGAATTTAATCTACTTGGAAGTTCTCTCCAGAAATCAATCAAAAAGCATGTATTAAGCACTTGATTTATTCCTGACATTATTCTGAGCTCCAGAGATAACAAAGATAAAAAAGAAATAGCACTTGCCTTTAAGGAGTTACATTTTGCTGAGGGAAACAAAATATATGTTTATAAAATAAATATTGGTAATTTTATAAGGAAACAAACTATAATTTGGGGAGATCACAAAAGGCTTGATATAGAAAGGATTTCAAAAAGCAAAAGTAAGGAGGAAGTGAATTCCAGTTATTGAGGACAGCCAAAACAATACCATAGAGACTGGAGAAGGAATAACTGTGTCAAGAATAGCAAGAAGTCCAGTTTGACTATCCTTGTGGAATATAAAAAGAGAGATAATGTATTATAAGAACAAAAAGCACTTTGGGAATAGAATGCAAAAAGCTATAAATATTTAACAATGTTCTGTCTGACTCTAAAGGTTTAGGGAGTCATTGGAGTTTTTCAAATAGTAGAATGACATGGTTAAATTTACATTTTAGAAAAATCATTTGTGTGGAAAAGTTGTAATGAAGAGAGACTTTAAGCAGGAAGAACAATTAGGAGATTAATGGATATGGAGGAATGGGGATAAAGTGAGTGAAGACTGGAAAATGATACTGAGTTTCTGAACTTAAGTGACTAGATGGATAGTGGTAAATATGTATGATAGTAAATGATTAACCAACAGCTCTCAGGAAATAATGTACATATGACATACTTTTAAGTTTAATTTGCATCATTAACACTTTGTCCATCATTTTCATAAATGTAGGCAATCAACAAAATCAACAAATAGTATCTCAAGCTCTGATTTGTAACATTTGCTGATTTCTGAGTTGCTCACACAGGGTCTTGAGAGCCTGTTCAAACCAATTCCAACACATCACTAGATAGTGAGACTGAAAAAAGGAAATTTTTGAAGAAAGGTGGGTTTGGAGGGAAATAAAAAGAGATCTGCAATGTAGATCATACTTCATTCCTACTCTGAATGAACAAGAAAAAAGCAGAAGGTGAGGCTCTTACTGGCCCTTGCCTCAGAGTCTAGAGCCAATTGAGGAGTGCCACAGCTATAGGGTGATGGGGGAGGACAGGATCTGTTATGCTAGGGGAAGGAGGGGATTTTCTCAACAGCATTTTATAGTAGCTATAGAACCTGGATCGCAGTTATAAGGATCTGTTTCCCTATCATGCAAAGGGTAACCTTAGAAATTTGTATAGCAGTAAATAGGCTGAAGTGGGAGAATGTTAGCTGATACAATATGAAGGAGGGAATGTAGCCCCAACATTGTCTACATCAGGAAGGTGAGAGGTAACCTAATTTCCACACTCAAATTGCTCACATATCCACTAGGATCAATGAAAAGTTCCAAGTATATATTTAAGGTGATTGTAGGAATAGAATTATGTCTAGGGAAAGGCCAGTAGTATTTTATTTTTCCAGAGAGAGTAATTTTCTGAAAGTGGAATACATATCCCGAGTCAAGAACGTTATCATTAGGCTTTTTTGTTATGGTTCCCTTACCTTGGGGTTCTCCTTCTAGATGACTGGGTACAATCAATTGTGCCAGAGGGACATCAGCCAAGCTCTGTGAGAATAGAATTGTTACCTTTCTCAGCACCCAAGTAAAGCACACAAGGTAGTCATAGACCTCTAACTCCTCTCCCAGTGAAACTGGATTCAAGGTGGTCAATCTTATCTTTATTTCTTCCCCAAGGGTTCTGTAAAGAAGTACCTGAAGAATCATAAGGGCTATTGTAAGGAAAGCATAATAGTTAGAAAAAAAGTTAGTAAATAATTCATGAATTCTCTCTTATTCAATAGAGTCTATTGCAATGAAAATATTGCTATTGCTGTTGAAATGATAGAGAGGTACAGAGGACTGTATCATCGTGGTAAATAAAGAGATTGCATGGCCTGGGCACCCTCTTTAAGTAAAGGAGATAATATTTAGTAAAAGAGGGAGGAAATGACAAAACCTTCAAATATACAAATCTGGATTAATTTTCTTAACAATAGGAATTGTTTCATTCTTTGTATTTATATCCCCAGTGTCTGGCATGGAAACTGGCATCTGGTTAGTGCTTAATTATCAACTGAGTGGGGTAGGTATTCTGTAGGTTTATTTATAATTTTTTTAAAAATTCTTCGATATTGCATTAGTCCTATTAAATTCAAAGTTTCCTCTGGCCTGAGAGAAAGTACTGATTGTTCAAAGTATTTTCTAATTCTTCAACTATATCTCTATAACTAAAAAATAATAACATTCCAAACAAACAAAAACCTAGCCTATATCACTCATGATCAGAATCCCAGACCTCTCTGTAGCTCACTTACATTTGGAAACCTTCAGGATAACTTCTGGTGATTCAGTCACAGTCAATATGGTGGCTTGCTCCATAGTTTAGACATTAGTCATTTTTCAGTTGTGTCTTCATGACTACATTTGTAGTTATATTTCATGGAATATGTACAAATCAACTTAGAGAGGAAAATAATTTGCTTTTGGCAAGTGGAGCTTCTTGAGGTCAGTAGCATTTGGAGGGGAAAGGCAAATGTCATTTCTAGAATGTCTCCAATCAAAGTATGCATTGCTTAAAAACACTGCCATTGAGGAGACATGGGAGAAGATTAAGAAAAATTTGGAGTATCCAAGTCTGAGGATCAACATGTATAAAATATGACTGTCAGATGTTTCTTGATGTGTGAATTTAATTACAAAAACAAGCTTACTCTTTTCATCTAACACCTTTTTCCCCCCTTAGGCAAAGATAAGAAGAGTGATGAGAGGAAAAGATAAAATGTTCCTATTATCGTGCCACAAAAAAGTATTTGATAAACAGAAGCTGAGAAGCTTTTTGTTTTGTTTTGTTTTTTTGTGGTTTTTTTTTTTTTTTTTTTTTGTTCACTTTGCCTGGTATTACATATAGGATACTAGATATGGAATAACCAGAATCAATAAAAGTTTTGAACTTGTCTCTAAAATTTGTGATTTGGCCATGAGCAAGTCACTTTTTCCAAGCTTCAGAGTCCACTCTGAGGGCAATAGTTAAGAGTAGAGCCCTCAATTTTGAGTCAAAGAGAATCACTTGGGCTTGAACTAAGAATTCACATAGCAAATTATGATGATTAGGAGAGAACTAGAATGGTGATTTTACTGGCATAGGGAACTTCCAGATGGGCAATTCCTTCAACCAATTCAGGTTGGAATCGGTTCCCCAACTCACAGTCTTAGAGACTTACCTAGAGTTTATTATTGATAATTTCTTTAGTCATGCCTGATTCTCTTCCTGAGATCATTTGAAGTTTTCTTTGCAAAGATATTGGAATGGTTTGTCATTTCTTTATTCAACTCATTTGGCAATGTGTCTGAGGACAGATTTGAACTCAGGAAGATAAATCTTCTTGACTCAAAGCCTGGTGCTCTATTCACTGTACCATCTAACCATCTGTGTTGCCTAAAGTATTGAAAGACAAATAACTTGCCCAATCACTATATGAGACAAGGAGAAGAGTTCAGTCAGATCTTCCTGACTCCTAAACCAGCCTTCTATGCACTAATCCCTTCTCTCAAGTCACTACTTTGGATAGAGTTTGCAGGAAGAAAACATCAGAGGTTCAAGGACAGAACTAGTTTCATAACATTTTAAGCAAGAGGATCCTTAGCTAACTTCCTTCTTTTGTTAGAATTGAAACAACTTTAAAGCTTTTCCCTAGAGGTTATTTAAAAATGAGAGAATCTACTAAACAACAATTAGTAATTTGACTCAAGGAAAAAAAAAAAAAAAAAAAAAAAAAGGCCTTCACAGCTATGACTGGATTTAGGCAGAGAGGTTGCAGAATTAATTTAGTCTTATCTTACCTTTGCTTTGAAATGCCAGAGTTTCAGGAATATCGATTTTATACTGTATACTATAAAAAAGGGATAACTCATGCTAGAATAAAGAGCAACATCTATTCTGTTGAAATCTAATGCTTACATATAATCACTTCAACACATATTTTAAAGTACATTATGCAATACATTAAAAATAATGATTTTGAGACAAATTAAGCCATAACAGCCTCAAATCAGTTTGCCTACACAGTTAATATGTTGATTAATGTCCTGTTAGGACTGAGACACTCATTTTTATCTCATTATTCAACTCAGTGTTTTCCCACAGCTATTGAATAAAAATGTAATTATTGCTCTAAATTATGTTATTATTAACTTTCACATGGTGTTTCTTGATAAACAGTGGCACAAATAAAGAACTTCTATCAGAGAAAAAACAGAATAAAATTCACAAATATACAGAACTATTATGTATTACAAACTTAAAGGCTACTGGAAAAGAGTAGACAGTGTTTTTCCCTAGAAAATAACAATAAGGAAAATATGGTGTTAAGTGCTTTAAATATTGATGCCACAGAAACTGCATTTGTCAAATAAAAGGCAGTTGACAATAACTCTGAATATTGAATTTTGTTCTCAAGATCTTTGAATATGGGAGAAATCTCTACTCACATGCCCATATTTATGGATTCTTGACAGAGTAATCTACACAAAGGTCGTTCACCCCAATATTTCTTTATTTTCTTCCAATATCTAAAGTTTCTAAAGGCACATTTCCTGGTGACCTTTACCTAAAACAAACATGACTTCAAAAATGGAGCTAGGGGATCAAATCTATGCCTATGTACGTAAATGGAATACTTTTTTTTCACCTTCTATCTTGTCAGAGATATTATACAATGCCAAATCACAAAGCATTTTGGAAGTCTTTAAAGATACTGTATCAATCCCCCGCTTGAGTTTTATAATGAAGATGGACCTTTTCAGAGTTATCCTTTTGACATTATTGTTATGCAAAATGGTATTTTTCATGCATTAATCCCCACAAGATCACTGAGTGCTACCCAGTAATGTTATCAAATTCAATAAAAGAGATTGCACCTGAGTTTGATGGTTTTCCAGGTTTGTTTTTGTTTTTTTTTGCTTGATTACTAAAAAGAATAAAATGATAAAGTATTTCTACCTGTAACAGAATACCTGGTTTTTAGTCTGTTGGAAAAATGTTTTCAGAAACTAATATGAGGTCCTGCCAATAAATAATAATTTGTGCTACATTACAGGGACAGAACAGACACTAGGACCAGGTCATAATCCTACATGGATTGAGTCTGTTATAAACTAATGGCCTAAGGACCAGGAAATAAAAGGAAGGATCAAAAGGGCCATGAAGGTCAAAAACAAACTAAAGGTAAACAGATCAGCAATAGGGGGAGGGGCAAACATGTATCAAATATTAATAAAGTCTTGCTTTATATAAATAATAATAATAATAATAATAACTTGCTTAGGTGAAATATGTAAATACCATGCTATGATTGTCTTGTTTTTTGTGTTTCTAGACAGTTTGACATTACAGAAAAGATCTAATAGTTGATTGGGTATTTGCTATCCTGAAAGACTACTGCTAGTAGTAAATACCTGTTCAGTCTGTGTTCTATCACCTTCCACTTCATTAATCTCTTAAATTTCCACCTTTCTCTCAGAGCATTGTATCTCTTTCATCTGTCTTTCAATATATTACCATCCTCATTTCATCCTTTGTTTTCTCAATGTATTATAAGACTATAAATTGGTCAACTTTATGTTTTAAATTGTTTGTCATTTCCTTTCCCAACTCATTTGGCAATGGGATTAAATGACTTGCCCAGTTGGTCAGTGTCTGAGGCCAGATTTGAACTCAGGAAGATGTCTTCTTAATTCAAAGCCTGGTTGGTGCTCTATCCACTGTACCACCTAGTCATGGATATTGTAAGTATCCAAGGTCTGATTTTTCCATTTCACATACACACACACACACACACACACACACACACGCACACACACACACACCCTTTGACCAAGACAGAAATATAGAGTTTATAGAGTTTTTTCTGAAGTTATTGCCCCTTTCATTCTTCTTGCTTAGGGAAGCTACTTCTTCCCTAAATAGCTTCAGTCTTTGCTAGTGATGTAAAGTGACTGCAGCTTATTTCAAAGATCATGCATGGAACAGCTTCCAGATTCAGTTATGTTATGGCTAGAATAAGTAGATGGTGAGGTAGAGGTTATGATTTTGATCTCTGAATTAATCAGTTTTGCTTTTTTCTTTTCTCACAAACAGGCTAAGGTAATTCCTTCTATCCCAAGACAAAAACCACTCAGAACATGTGTGTTATTGATAGTAAGGTCTTGTATGCCTGTGAAAACTGGACAGTGTATCAGTGCCATGACAGGAAACTGAATCGCTTCTATATGAATTGTCTTAGGAAGATTCTGAAGATCACCTAGCAGAATAAGATACCAGATACTGAAGTCCTTTCTCAAATAAATTGTCATAAATACAACTCCATTGGACTGACCACATTGTTCGAATGCCAAATACACACTTGCCAAAAAGATTGTTTTTTGGAGAACTCACATAAGGCGAGCACTCACAAAGTGGTCAGAAAAGCAATATAAGGACACCCTCAAAATCTCTCTTAAGAACTTTAGATCTGATTATGTGACATGGGAGGCATTGGCACAGAACTGCTCCATGTGGTGTACCCTAAAGAGAAAAGGTGCTGGGTTGTATGAACAAAGGAGTATTTTATTAGCTCAGTAGAAAAATGAAATGCACAAAATTAGAGAAGCTGCCCCAAATGTTCATAGATACATAGAGACTATTTGTGTCCTATCTGTGGCAGAGCATTCTAAGCTCATATTGGTCTGATCAGCCACAGTTGGATACACTATAATTTGACTCACATAATAAGGTCATTTTGGTCCTTTTCAAGAATAAAGGACAGCAACCAACCAATCAACCAATCTCTATAGAATAAACAGAGAACAACTTGTTCTATGTTATACTGCCTATGAACCCAGATTGTATTTTAGATCTTTAAATAACATGGGATATGGTTACCACATAACATAGTCATTTTGTATTAACATGGTTCAAAACATTTTCTATATCAATAACTATATACCATAAGTAGGATTTCTCACTTTCAGTGGTACCACATTTCTCCTTTTCCCAAAGTTGTGTGGTACATTGGAAAGAGTATTACTTCTGGGGTTTGATAAATTGAATTAAAATACACCCTTAAATGCTTATTACCTTTCATCTCTGAACAAATCCTTAATCTCCTTGAGTTTAAGTTTACTGTCTATAAGATGATAATATTAGACATGATAGCCTCTCCTCCCTTGCAGCTCTAAATTGATAATCTTAAGAAAACCAACATACATGTACTGTCAATTCTACCTCTGAAATACATCTGGAATGCATCTACTCTATTAGCAGCAGTACCTTTCTAGAACACTTATCCTCCTTACTATCTGCCTGCACTTTTTCCATTTTCAATATATTATTCATAGGGCTGTCAAATTAATCTTTCTTATGTCAATCATTGACAATGTCATCCTGAATCTGAATAGAGAAACTTGGGAACCATGAGCATGAACTCTGAAAGAGAAAAAAAAAATTCTTCTTGGTGGATCTTAAGTATGACATTTGGCCAATAAGCTTGATAATAAGAAAAATTCAATGGGGGCAGCCAGGTGGCGCAGTGGATAGAGCACCAGCCTTGAATTCAGGAGGAGCCGAGTTCAAATCTGGTCTCAGACACTTAACACTTCCTAGTTGTGTGACCCTGGTCAAGTCACTCAACCCCAGCCTCCAAAAAAAAAAAAAAAAAAAAAAAAAAAAATTCAAGTAAGTGTTCTGATGCTATAAGAGAAAGAGCAATAAAGTCTTGATAGGTTTTTTAAAGGTTATTAGGCTAAAAAACCAAAAAAAACAAAAGTTTGGGAGAGAGTAGACAAAATGACCCTTAAAGAATTATTTCCTTACCAAAAGCTCAATTCCTAAATGACTTGAAAGATTTTCCCCTTGTTTATTCAATGGAAAAAAAAATGGATGTAAATATTTCTATCTCTTTTAATCCCTATCATGGTAGAACCTCAATTACCCTCCAATATGAATTTTCTTTAAAATTAAAGTCCTTATTCTTGAGCTCTGTTAGAAAGAGTTAATCAACATAAGTCCATTACTGATAGAGTAGTTTGGTGATACTTTCTATTTTTATGTCTTTTGGGTAGTCTGGCATATAAATACCAAATTCTACCATTAGAGGAAATTGTATTGAGTTTCTTGTTTGTGTCAACATTGTGGATGGGGCAGGTGTCAAAAAAGATATGTTCTTAGTTCTAAATTTTCCCCTAAATTTTAACCTTTTAGTCAACAAAAGCAAAATCAACTTTTCATGTTATCTTTGAATTTTTGTTACTACAAATTCATAAAGAGCTTTCTTTCCACTTTACTGTTTAGTTACTGAATATTGGAAAAGGATTAGGATTCTCCAAATCTTTCCTCCCCCCATTCCAACCCACGACCAAAGAACTATCTCCTTTCATACCAAAAAGCTGCTGCATTCTTTTACTCCATCTACCATGGGTATCCCTTAGATCAAGGGCTTATTTTATTGTTCATTGCCTTTTAAATGTATTGCTTAAAAATCCCATCTACTCACATAGTTTCAACTACATTATATTTGAAATCTGGCTTTAAAAATGAGAGAACAATGAATTGTAATGCAGGAAAATCTAGGTTTGAGCCCTGTTTCTTGTATATGCTTATATAACCTTTCATAAAGCCTTTATTTACCCTAAATGTCATTTTCCTAATCTTTCAAATATTTGTACCTCCTAACTTATAGAGATGTGAAGAAAGTATTTTGTGAACTACCATTAAATACATGTGAGCTTTATCATCATTGTCATTGTCATCATCAAACAAAACTATATTTGTCTCATTGTGTTCCTATATGATTTTTATCTTCTCTTTATCTCTGTATTTTGAATGCTTTTCATTCCACATAACTTGGAAAGAATGAATATTGTATGTAGTAAAATATATTTAAAATTGGTTATTAAAGTTTTTAAATCTGTGGTTTTGTGTGGGCAATTGTGGGCAAGAATTTTGTATTAATGACATAGTGTCATCTCAATTTATTGATGAGATATAGTTATTTTTAGGTTTGGCAGTTTGGGAATTTGTTATTTGTTAGACCATAAAGAAAAAATAAAATAAGATTATGTTGTGTAATTCTAAATCTTAAAAAATTATAAATTTTTATGGTCTGTAAGGATAGGGGAAAGTAATAAACATTTATATAAAACTTAACTACAGCCAGGAATTGTGTTAAGAGTTTTATAAATATTATAATATTATCTCATCCAAATATCACAACAAACCTACAAGGTAGATACTATTATTACCCCCATTTTATAGTTAAGAAAAATGATGTGGAGGCAGAGCCAAGATGTTGGAGAGGACACATGTGTCTTTCTGATCTTCTCCTATAACCCTCAGACTAATTAGCAAATCCAGCTTCTGAATTACCTCTGGACCAGCAGAATCCAGGAATATTGGAAGTGCAACAAATTATCAGCAGAAGAAAATTTCAAAGATCACCAGAAAAAAATCTGTTTTAGTCAATCACAGAGGGAAGCAGGCCAAGCTCAAACAGGCTGAGCACTGACACCAGAGCACACAGTGCAGAGTCCTGGGGCAGTACACACATCGCAGGGTGGAATGTCCATGGGGAGGAATTTACAAGAATCTACAGCAGCAGTGTTGGCTATTCTTACCTGGATGCAAGCCATTAGATCAGCAGAGAAATTATAGAACATCAAACACAAACACAAAAGGTAAATAGTGAATCACAAAATGCCAGAATCATGGGACCTGGCCATGCCTACCCAGCACCAGGAGTGACTCAGCACAGGCTCAACCAACAAAACAGATAAACCTTTAGTTAATTTAACTAGAAAAAGGAAAGAGGAAAATCAAGTTGTTAGTCTCAAAAATGAAAAGGGAGAACTTTGCATCAAAGAGGAGGAAATTAGAGCAATAATTAGGAATTATTTTGCCCAACTTTATGCCAACAAATTTGATAATCTGAGCGAAATGGAGGAGTAGCTACAAAAATATAGATTGCCTAGATTAAAAGAGGAGGAAATAAATTACTTAAATAGTCCCATTTTAGAAAAAAGAAATAGAACAAGCTATTAATCAACTCCCTAAGAAAAAATCCCCAGGACCAGATAGATTTACATGTGAATTCTATCAGACATTTAAAGAACAATAAACTCCAGTACTATATAAATTATATGAAAAAATAGGGACTGAAGGACTCCTATCTAATTCCTTTCATGACACAGACATGGTACTAATACCTAAACCAGATAGGATGAAAACATAAAAAGAAAATTATAGATCAATCTCTCCAATGAATAATGATGCAAAAATCTTAAAGAAAATATTAACAAAGAGATTACAGAAAATCATCCCCAGCATAATACAACATGACCAAGTAGAATTTATCCAGGAATGTAGAGCTGGTTCAATATTAAGAAAACTATTAGCATAATTGACTATATCAATAACCAAATTAATAAAAACCATATGATCATTTCAATAGATGCAAAAAAGGCATTTGATAAAATCCAACACCCATTCCTATTAAAATACTAGAAAGTATAGGAATAAATGGACTTTTCCTTAAAATAGTCAGTAGTATCTATTTAAAACCATCAGTAAGCATCATATGTAATAGGGATAAATTGGAACCATTCCCAATAAGATCAGGGGTGGAAAAAAGGTTGCCCACTATCATCAGTAGTATTCAATATTGTATTAGAAATGCTGCCTTCAGCAATAAGAGATGAAAAAGAGATTAAAGAAATTAGAAAATGTAATGAGGAAACCAAATTATCACACTTTGCAGATGATATGATAATATACTTCGAGAACCCTAGAGAATCAACTAAAAAACCATTAGAAATCTACAACTTTAGCAAAGTTGCAGGATACAAAATAAATCCACACATATCATGAGCATTTTTATACATCACTAACAAAACCCAACAGCAAGAGATACAAAGAAAAATTTCATTTCAAATAATTGTTGATAGTATAAAATATTTGGGATTCTATCTGCCAAGGGAAAGTCAGGAACTATATGAGCAAAACTACAAAACACTTTCTATACAAATAAAGTCAGATCTAAACAATTGGAAAAATATCAAGTGCTCTTGGATCAGTTGAACAAATATAATAAAGATGACAATACTACCTAAACTAATCTATTTATTTAGTGCTATACCAACCAGACTCCCAAGAAACTATTTTATTGACCTAGAAATAAATAATAACAACAAAATTCACCTGAAAGAACAAAAGGTCAAGAATTTCAAGGGAATTACTGGGGAAAAAAGCAAATGAAGGTGGCCTAGCTGTACCAAGTCTAAAACTATATTATAAAGCAGCAGTAATCAAAACCATTTGGTACTGGCTGAGAAATCGAGCAGTTGGTCAGTGGAATAGAGTAGATTCACAGGACAAAATAGTCAATGACTATAGCAATCTCGTGTTTGACAAACCCAAAGGCCCGAGCTTTTGGCATGAGAATTCATTATTTGACAAAAACTGCAGGGAAAATTGGAAAGAAATTCATATGGGCAGAAACTAGGCATTGACCCACACATAACATCATATACCAAGATGTGGTCAAAATGCATTTATGATCTAGACATAAAGAATGATATTATAAACAAATTAGAAGAACATAGGATATTTTACCTCTCATATCTGTGGAGGATGAAGGAATTTGTGACTAAAGAAGAAATGGAGATTATTATTGATCACAAAATAGATGATTTTGATTTTATTAAGTTAAAAAAAATTGTGCAAACAAAACTAATGCAGACAAGATTAGAAGGGAATCAACAAACTGGAAAAAAACATTTTTTTACATTTAAGGTTCTGATAAAGGCCTCATTTTTAAAATATGTAGAGAATTCACTCAACTTTATAAGAATTCAAGCCATTCTCTGATTGATAAATGGTGAAAGGATATAAATAGACAATTTTCAGATGAAGAAATTGAGTCATTAGGCATATGAAAAGGTGTTCCAAATCACTATTGATCAGAGAAATGCAAATTAAGACAACTCTGAGATACCACTACACACCTGTCAAATTGGCTAAGATGACAGGAAAAGATAGTGATGAATGTTGGAGGGGATGTGGGAAAACTGGGACATTGATGCATTGTTGGTAGAATTAAAGGATCCAACCATTCTGGAGAGCAATTTGGAACTATACTCAAAAAGTTATCAAACTCTGCATACCCTTTGACCCAGCAGTATTTCTATTGGGCCTATATCTCAAAGAAATCAAAGGAGGAAAAGGGCCCCTATGTGCAAAAATGTTTGCGGCAGCCCTTTTTGTAATGGCTAGAAACTGGAAAATGAATGGATGCCCAGCAATTGGAGAATGGCTGAATGAGTTATGGTAAATGAATGTTCTAGAATATTATTGTTCTGTAAGAAACAACCAGCAGGATGATTCCAGAGAGGCCTGAAGAGACTTATATGAACTAATGCTAAGTGAAATGAGAAGAACCAGATCATTATACATAGCAACAACAAGACTACATGATGATCAATTCTGATAGACATGCTTCTCTTCAGCAATGAAATGATTCAAACCAATTCCAATTGTTCAGTAATGAAGCCAGCCATCTATACCCAAAGAGAGGATTGTGGGAGCTAAGTGTGGACCACAATATAGCATTCTCACTCTTTCTGTTGTTGTTTGCTTGCATTTTGTTTTCTTTCCCAGGTTTTTTTTTTCCTTATTGTTCTTAATTTTCTTGCGCAGCAAGATAACTATATAAATATGTATACATATATTGGGTTTGAGATATATTTTAACACATTTAACATGTATTGGATTACCCGCCATCTAGGGGAAAGGAGGGGATAATTTGGAACAGAAGACTTTGCAAGGGTCAATGTTGAAAAATTACCCATGCATATGTTTTGTAAATAAAAAGCTTTTATTTTTAAAAAGGAAACTAATGCAAACAGAATTAAGTTCTTTGCCCTGGGTCACATAGCTAGAAAGTATCTGTGGCCAGATTTTAATTTAGGTTTTCTTGATTCTAAATCCAGCATTATCTTTAGTGTATCACCTAGCTACTATCCTGCAATTGTTTTTCTTTTTTTTCTTTTAGTTGCCACATGACACTGATTTTTCATTGTTTGCAATTGACTAGATTTTTTCATACTGAAAACTAACTACAGCTTCTTCATTTTGTCCCTGAGATGTTGCTTTTTTGACTCAAGAAAAAGACTACATACTTAATTCTTTTGAATTTCAAATTATTATATTCAGTCCTTTTATGAATCCTAACTTTACTATCCAGTGAATTCACTATTCCTCTCAGGTTTGGATTGTCAACAAATTTTATGAACATTTTAGTCATGTTTTTATTCAAGTCAAAAAAATTAAACTACAGAGGGGCCCTGAGGATCATACTTCTTATGATATTACTGCCCACTGCCAAAGGTATAATTACTATGGCTAAGGTTGACGCGACTAGGGAAAATTTTGTGGGATTTTACCTGTCTGAATGAGCTGATATTCTTTTGTAATTAAGCTGTAAGGTTAGACAAGGTTATTATGAAAGGGTCTAATTTAAAGGAATTCTGCATTAATAATCAAAATTGAATTTTTGAATCATTTTCACTCTCAAGTAATTTAGTCTCAGTATATGTCTATGTTTAATAATCTCCAAAAGCCTAGCTAGACAAATACCTATGATGCCTAACTATAAAATAGATATCCTAACTGTGAAATTGATATTATTGCCTCTCCTCTTTATCTGGGAAAAAAAAGAGATACTATTCTAATTGTCTTCTGGAGGAGTTCTGACTTTTCCATTGTTTTTAAAACTCTGATTTTGAAATCAGAATACATTGGTTCAAATCCCAGCTCTATAACTTATATTGACTTTAACCAAAACCTTCCACCTTCCAAGTAGAAAGAATGCCCCTTTCCATTAACGTCCCAATGGAGGACTTCAGCACTGCTCTATTACATAATAAATTGGTTTTTATATGGTCAATAGGGGCGTAGAAAGGTATCAAGATTTGCCACAGATCCTTGGAGCAGAAAGAACATGTTAGAGCTAGATGTTTGGGGCTTCATGATTTATGGATTGTTGAAAGTAACATCAGGAAACATAGCTGCTCCTCTGTCCAGGGAACATCCAGGGAACACTGGATAAGAAGGATGAAACCACTGCAGAAGACATTCTTCAGCCAAAGAGGAATCTAAGTTCATGTCCAGGAATGATTTTTTCCTGAGTAATTATTTCAAATTATCAAAGTCTTATGCTGGGAACTGAAAGTGGATTTAATACTTCCCCAGATATATTCCCTAACAATTCCAGCCACCATCTCTATTTCCTTTTCCTCCAAAAATTCCTTGGTTCCCATCTGCGTCTTGCATCCTGTCTTTAAATCATTTCATTCAATCTGGATGCCCTTGGGGACCAAGCATCTTGGAAGGGAAGATCAAGGGCAAGTAAAATTATCCTGAATGTTAAAATGCTGACAAAGTCCCCAAAGTCCCCTCTTTTATAGTTGTCCTATGTCTTTTAATATTCCATCAGAGATGATCTTGTAAAGTGAAAGGCAGACTCTCTGTGGTATATGGGATTTTTCTTGTAGCTTTTGAAAAAGCCGGGACATTGAGTTTAAAATGTTTCTGGAGCTTCAATTTTTTTTTTTTTTTTTTTAGATGAAGTAAATATTTTAAGATCTTCTTCTCTGGTTGAAAGACTAGTATGAAGAAAGACATTTTCTGAGTCATGAAAACTTATGTAAAGATCCAGCAGCTTAGGAAAGTCATGGTATTCTTAATGAGTTATGAGAAGGTGATGGGGTTGGGGAAAGCTGGGAGTAATTTTGACACAGTTGTCTTTTCACAGGTTTCTGCTAATCTTTTGAAATGTCTTCTATTTTTGACCTACATGTAGAAGTCTCCTGCTGTTTGACAAAGCCTGGTTTTCTGGACTCATTGGCAAGGGCATTGCAGGGATTCTAGGACTGGAAGTAGTGCTCCAACTAATGTGAAAGTTCCCTTTGGATAATTACCTGCACATAGCCCTGCTATGGGAAATTCACAGTACATGAAGTCTGGCTTTCTGGGGATAATATTGCTGTGCCAGCCACACACTAAAAAGCAAAATAGAGAAAACAAAGCCTTTATCCCAGCATGTCCAGTACTGAAAACTAAAGCCCTGCCTGCAGGGAAGGATCAATGGATCTGTATGACACAAAGAAGGGAAGACAAACATGAGGAACTAAAATATGATCACATGTAAACAAAACTCAGTCCATAAAATCTTATTCTTATATTTAATGAATTTTTTAAAATGTTACAATAAAACTTTTTTATAATCACTCATAATCATGATGTTGGGAGAAGGCAGTCTTGCAGGCTGATCATCAGGAGCAGAATAGAAAGATCATTTGATTCCAAGGGAGAGGGCCTAGATTTGAAGACTGGATCTACTTGATGCCTTGTCTGACCTTGAGCAAAGTAATTTTTTCTCCCTGGGTCTTAATGTACTTCTTTATCAAATGAAGGGAGTAAGTGTTCCATATACTCAAGAAAAATAAGCATAAATGTTGTTACATAAATATACTCAAGATTTGTCACTTAGCCATCTGTGGTGGGAATTAGCAGCCACCCCATAGAAGAAATAGGAATATAGGGTGCTTTGTTATAGAACTGCTTTTTAATAGTAATAGTGGCATCATTTGCAAGAATATTATGTTATTAATATAATCACACAACTTTATTATTGATATATTATTTGTAATATGAATTGATGCTATTATTAGTTATTAATAATATTATTAATAATAACCAGTGTTTATATTGTGATTTTAGATTTGCAAAGAATTTTACAGATATCATCTCATTTGATCCTTCTAACAATCTTGGCATATAATTGTTGTTATTATTTCAGATGAAGACACTGAGGCTGAGAAAGATTTGGTGACTTGCCTAGGATCATACCACTAAATAAAG
Organism: Sminthopsis crassicaudata; assembly: GCF_048593235.1. Classification (NCBI taxonomy): domain Eukaryota; kingdom Metazoa; phylum Chordata; class Mammalia; order Dasyuromorphia; family Dasyuridae; genus Sminthopsis; species Sminthopsis crassicaudata. The sequence continues at coordinate 459,660,881 of NC_133619.1, read as the reverse complement.
GTCTGAGGAAAGATTCACTCAACCCTTCCTGACTTCAAGGCTAAAACAATATCTGTTGCACCACTCAGTCACTTTCCTTTGAAAAGACAACACAGACTCTAAGAAATAGAGGTAATGATATGCATTCCAGATACAGGAGAATAACCTATTAAAACTTTGAGATAAAAGTTGTGTGCCTTGTATGAGTAACAGTCAGAATGAATAAAGAGAGTAATAAAGAATCAATCTGGAAATGTGAGTTGGTGCTAGGTGGGGGAAAGCTTTAATTGCTTTTCAAAAATATTTTTCCCCCAAGTATTTTTATTAATAATCATGGGGGATGTGAATGAAGAGTTAAACAATTGTATAGAAACAAGCTTTAGAAATTTGGTGTTATCACCTGGCCTATTCAATAAATACTGTCAGCTGGAGGAAAAGTGGAGGAAAAGAACACTGAACTAAGAGTAAAGTTTCTGCTTATGTGCCTACCTACTAATGGGCAAGATGATTTGGGGCAAGAGATTTCATCTTTATAGACCTCAAGCTCTTCTGTAAAAGGCACAGGGATAATCTAATCTAAATCTTTCATTTTAAAGAAGAGGCAACTGAGACTCAGAAAATTAAGGACATTTCCTTCCAAGTTTTCTTCCAACTGGAAAATCTATGCTTCTGTTTTGCTTGATCTATATGACCAATAAAACCTTCACATACAGGGGTCATAATCTTTCCTGTGTTATGGACCCCTTTGTCAGTCAGATGAAGCCTCTGGGCCCTTTCTTAGAATAAAGTATTTAAATGAATAAAATAAAATGCATAGAATTACAAAGAAAATACTTCTGTTCAATTACAGTAATTAAAACATGAAAAAAGTTGACAGAAATCAGATAAAAAACTTCTGCCGTATATTCAAAACTCCTCATGGGCAAGGACTTTACCCAGTGCTGTCACCAAGCTGGAGCACAGAACAATCATTGCTTCCTGATTTATCTCTATCTCCCTCAGGGCCTTGCCTGGTACCTGACACCTAAGTACCCACTTAATAAAATTTTTGATGATTAATCCTTTTAAACCCATTTCCAAATTTCCTTAACAGGTTTTAGAATCTTATCTCCTTACTATTTTTTCCCATAGATTCCCATTTGTACTTAGCAGTTTACAAAATGCTGTAACAAAAACCATTTCATTTGATTCTCACAATAGAACTGTGAGCTACATAAGTATGGTGCTACTATTTGGAGTTTTTTAAAGAGGATGTATACGATTCATTGAGGTGAAAAAACAACATAGATTTGTAAGTGAGGCAGTGTAATGCCATGTGTGTGTGTGTGGTGTGTACTGTCATCTAAAGACCTTGGGCAAGAAATATCATTTTTCTGAATCTCAGTTGCCTCTTCTTTAAAATGAAAGATTTAGATTAGATTATCTCTGAGAATATTAGTGTACCCAAAGTTATGCACAGTTATAATCCAAATCATATAGCTACAAATCCAGTGCTTGTATCTCTTTAATACCTAGTTCCATGAAGAGGATACACACATGTAATACCATTTTCCAATCTTTGTTAGTCAGAGGATAATGAGATTTCTCTTCATTTAAAATCTTGCTTCAATGTAATCAGTAGACAAGACATTTCTTCTCTCTAAACATATTGCCCAGTATGAGTGAATACCATTTCTCATCCCCCCTTCCCAACTCCCCAACATGGAAGGATGCTTGTAAAATTTAAATATGAGCTGGAAGGAAGTAATGGGTATTCAGAATACTCTTGGGACCACAAGGATGTAAATGTTCAATATGGGGCAGTATTTCTAGATGAAATGGATGCCTGCCTTTTATCCACATGAAAGAGGAGACGTGGGTGCACAGCAGTTGAGGAGGAGGTATGAGGGATGCTTAGCTTGATTGAGAAAGGTTAATTACATGTGAAATGAGGCTGGGATTCAGAGTATGTTTGCTCTAGATTTTGTGTAATGTTATATCAACACTGGGATTCTCTGTTATTCTATTAACAAAATAAACTCATTTTGTTTGGTTTCATTTTACTGTTGTTTTAATCCCACTGAACATTTATACTGTTATTTAATTTTACTAAACATATGTGGATAGTAAAATACCTATAGAATTAAGCTACTGAAGGATATTAAAGTGATCCAGTTCTTACAGAGATTTGATCTGCTAATTAGCTACACCAATTTTATGGATCATTGCGTCTCACTTAAAATGTATTGTTCAACGTTTATAATCTTTCCATAATGAGCTTTTATTGAGTGCATGGGCCAACTTCAGTGTGATATGCAACAGAGAATCCCCTCCCCCCAACTAAATATGATGTGCTAGGACCTAGTTAATCACAATTATATTCCATAAGAAGTGGTCATCTTGGCATCATTAAGTAGACTATTTGGGGCCATATTTGAAGTTCCAACTAGTTGAAAGACCTCAATCGTATTTTATTTTTCCAAATGCATACAAAGATAATTTTCAACATCCAGCTTTGCAAAACCTTGTGTTTCAAATTTTTCTCCCTCTTTCCATTCTTCCTCATCAAGACAGCAAGCAATCCAGTATAGGTTAAACATGTGCAATTCTTCTAAACATATTTCCATATTTGTCATGCTGCACAAGAAAAATCAGATCAAAAGGGGGGAAAACATGATGTAATGCCAGAGAAACTGAATCAAGATAGAGATTAGGGAGTTATATTTTATTTATTGAAGAGCTTAATTAATTGCCTGGATTGTACTCTCATCTCCAAGTATCCAGTATTGAATATATGAGATTCCAGAGATAATTTAAAGGGTTTTAGTAATTAGGGAGAACAAAGACAGAAGGGAGAGGAGGCAAAGTGAGCACTGGTCATTTTGATAAGTTGGGAAGGTCTAGAGTCATGATGTCTAAGATAGAAGGTCTTCCTCCTTATCTGGGATTAAATCATTTACAATTTATAACCTTAGAGTAGCCAGCCCTAAGTTATATCAGTCCTAATGATCGGGGTGGGGGGTAACCAGGGGGACTGAGGGGACTGAGACAGAATGATTCAGGGAAATTTAAGTAGAACAATTAGGGAAACAGGTAGAAAAATCAAAGAAAACTGGAATAACAATGAGAAAGGGGAAAAAACCCCAACAAACAGCAAGAGAAAGATGAGAATACTATACTTTGATCCACACTCGGTCTTCCTGGTTCTCTGAATGGGGATGGCATTTTCCATCCCAAGTCTATTGGAATTACCTTGACTCACTTCATTGTTGAAAACAGCCATTCTATTAGTGTTAATCATCACAAAAATCTTGATACTGTGTATAATGTTCTCTTGATTCTGAAGAGCTAGATTCTTCTGCAAAGAATTTCAAAATAAAAGAAAAGACAGGGAGAAGATCAAACATTCTAGAAACAGATGACAGTGACCTTTTGTGGATAAACCAGAAAAAGAATAAGCTTTCTTTGGCATTAGGCAATTGCAAGAGACAGCAAGGAAGAGAATATTTAAACTTGGAGCCAGAAAGACCGGATTTAAATTCTGTCTAGTTAGATGACTCTGAGCAAGAAGTCAGCTTAACTCCTATCAGGGCTTAATAGAGTTAATCTTAGATTTACTTAAGTGGATGGAGTCCCCAAATCAATAGTTGTCTACACTGAGGAAATGATAGTGGTTTCCCATTACAATGACTATAAATAATTTCTCTGAATTTTAGGGGTTTTTTAAAATAATTTTTTATGAATAACAAAATAATTCCCAATTTCCTTATGAATATACTGTGATAAGTGGGAGGGTAAGATTAGCTCTTAAAATATATTTTGAGAACTTCAACACTAATAACTTCTGAATAGTGAAATATTGACACAAATTTCACATGTTCAGATAGCATTAGAGCATTTTCTTAAATGTCATGTTTTAGTATTCCTAATGGAATGCTCCCATCTCTCTTATGGAAATTGCTGAACTTTTAGTAAGTCATCTCTAAAAATTTTAACCATAATTAAATTATCAGACAATGCATGTACACTATATGTGAAAAATTTAAAAACAGCTAAGCACAGTAGAAACTGTAAATGCTACTAAAATCATTATTGGAAGTGGGGCAGAGACTTTTGATTTTATCTATGCTAGGAACTCTTGGTATGGGAAGTTCTTTCATCAAATTAACTGGAACAGTATCTAAGGATTGATAGGATAAATGATTTGCTTAGAATCACACAACTAGAGGCAGGGCGTAATGTTCCCAACTCTAAGGCTAATCCTCTGTCCACTACACTGACTCTTTCCTAATAGGAATAAAAAAAGGGAACTCAAATGCAGAGATACATGTATATTCATATAATGAAAACAATGAAAATATTGGGTAGTTACTTAGCTTAAAAAAATAATTTGAATTATTTTTGAAAAGGGGGGAGAGTCAAATGAAGACATATAAATTATGCATTGCACTCAGTGTCATTTTAACTTGGCAAGCTGAAGCAGTCATTCTTAGATGAATATCATGCTTTTGAGGTTGGGAAAGGGAGAACCCCAAGAGTTTAGGGTCACAGATCAGTGTCACAAGGTGTCTCAAAAGCATTTGCAGGCTTGAACCCATATCCAAGTCAAGGGGCAAAATTTATTGTAATTGTAATCCAATTGAAGCAGGCTAAATTCCAAAAGAAATTAGCAAGAGATCTAAGAGCATGGGATAGACTTAAAGGCAAAATTGGACAGAGCTTCATGTTACTAATTTGCTAATTTTATATCTTTCAGGTAGGGTTGATGGGTGGTCTTATTCACTATTGTCTAAGGGACTTGGTTTTTGCTGACTAACAGATTATGTATCTGACAGTCAGTAACATTTGTAGACCTATTCTAAAACCAGAAGACTGAAACCATCAACAGACAGATTGTTAGAACAAGAGCACTCTTAGATCATCTAGCTTCCAGATCACTAATATATCTTCCCTAAAATCTAAAGGAAGAAATATCATTACATTTCTAAAGCCAGAGGACTTTTATAATTATTGACAGATTGTCAGAACGATAGCACCCTTGGGTCAGAGGGCCTAGGATTACTAAAATCCAAGGAAAGAAATATCATTCTATCCCACTACAATTGTTAACAGATAGGATTGTTAGAACAAGAGCATTCCTAGGTCAGAGAGCCTCAAAATCATTGCCGTCTCCCCTAGAAGCCATACCACATCAATACATGATTCTTTTCCTCAAAAGTCTAAATCACAGAAAAATTAAAATTCCATGTTTTTGAATTATGTAGTGTTTGAAAATAAAACAAAATGAAGTTAAATTAAATACTTATTCCTCCTCACATTGCTAATTTTTTTTCACATTTTTACATTTTACATATTTATATTGCTACTTTTTGACAAATTGTATTCAACTATGTTAGTGAAATAAGGCCAAAACAATAGATGTTGTTTTACATTTAAGATTAAGAAACTGACTGAACAAGTCTAAGACAAAGAAAGGAAACATTTATTAAATATATGTTACATATCAGATACTGTGTTATGTGCTTTAAAAATATTATTTCATTGAATCCTCACAATAGCCCTGGGATAAAAATGTTATTATTATCCTTATTTAACAGTAGAGTTAATTGAGGAAGATAGAGGTTAGTGCGTCCTCTGTGGGTCCAGGTTCACACCTTGAGTAAGTAATTGAGGTTGACAGTTAAGTATCTTGTTCTGGGTCAAAGCTGACCCTGAAGGCTGGATTTCAATTCAAGTCTTACCATTTCTCACACAAATAAAGTCAGATCTAAACAATTGGAAAAATATTAATTGCTCATGAGCTAATACAATAAAAATGACAATTCTGTCTAAGTTAGTCTATTTATTCAGTGTCATACCAATCAAACTGCCAAAAAATTATTTTATAGAACTAGAAAAAATAATAAAATTCATCTGGAGAACAAAAGGTAAAGATATCAAGGAAATTAATGAAAAAACAAAACAAAATAAAAAGAAAGATGGTAGTTTAGCAGTACTAGACCTAAAATATATATTATAAAGCATCAGACATCACCATTTGGTACGCTAAGAAACAGAGTGTTGGATCAGTGGAATAGGTTAGAAACACACAACATAATAATGTTTATAGTGTGCCACAGTTCTCTTTCTGAGTTTCCCTAAATTGGTTTTGCCTTGGTCTCAATTTCCTTAATTGTTCTGCCTCAATCCCCTTAGTTGCAACCCTCCCCTTCTCAACCCCTCCCCATTCATTAAAACTGGTATAACTCAGAAGTTATAAATTGTCAATGTGTAAACTCAGAAAGGGGGACTCCAGATATTCTGCCTGTAGCCAGACACTTTCTTAATTCCCAGTTAGTAAGAATTTATGGTCAGAGCCGAGTTGATGATTCCTGCCTGGAGATTCCTGATCACTAGAGTTTGGACTCCATCCCCCTGCCTTTTTTTATCTACTGTGTATAAATATGTCATTGAGAACTCGAATTGGTTGCTGGATGTGGGCTGGATGCTGGATTCTTGGAGACAATAGTCTCATTCATCCCTGGGACCAAACCATGGATCCATTTGGTCCCAGTAAATCTTTCCCTTTCAAATAAAATATTAAAAATTCTCTAATCTCTATCTTGTCTCACTTTCTCTGGCATTAAAATAGTAATCTAGTATTTGATAAACCCACAAACTTCAGTTTCTGAGATAAGAATTCACTATTTCACAAAAATTGCTGGGGAAACTGGAAAATAACATGTCAGAAATTTGGCATAGACTTACATCTTTCACCCCATACCCAAAATAAAGTCAAAATGGGTACATGATTTGGGCATAAAAGATGATACTACAAGCATTAGAAGAGTAAGGGATTGTTTGCCTATCAGATATTTGGAGAAGGGAGGAATTTATGACCAAAGAAGAACTAAAGAACATTATGAAAAGCAAAATGAACAACTTTGATTCCTATAACTTTATTTTTTATTCATTTCTTTCTCAAACCCTATAAAGTATCCTCTTCAAAATTTGATCACTTTAGCACAAATAAAACCAACACAAAATTAAAAGGCAACTACAATGCTGAGAAAAATATTTACAGGCAGTGTTTCTGATAAAGGTCTCAGTTCTAAAACATATAAAGAACTGTGTCAAATTTATAAGAATACAAGTCATTCCCCAATCGATAAATGGTGAAAGGATATAAAGAGACAATTTTTAGATGAAAAAATTAAAACCATTTATATAATATGAAAAAATGCTCTAAATCACTACTGATTAAAACAGCTCTGAGGTGCTAGCTCACACCTCTTATATTGGCTAAGATGACAGGGAGAGATAATGTTAATGTTGGAAGGGATGTGGGGAAAATGACACATTAATTCATTGTTGGTGGAGTTATGAACTGATCCAACTATTCTGGAGTGCAATTTGGAACTATGCCCAGAGGACTAAAAGACTGTGCAAACCCTTTGATCCATCCGTGTTACTACGGGGTTTGTATCCTAAGAAAATTGTAAAAAGAAGGGGAAAGGATCCCCATGTACAAAAATGTTCGTACCAGCTCTTTTTGTGATGGTAAAGAATTGGAAAAGGAGTCGATGCTTATCAATTGGGGAATGGATAAATAAGTTGTAGTGTATGAAGGTAATAGAATATTATTGTTCTATTTTAAAAATGACAAAAAGCTGACTTCCAGGATTGATGCTGAGTGAAACAAGCAGAATCAGGAATATATTGTACACAATGAAAGGGGTTGTGGTCTCTTTAAGAAACTGGATTTGTGATCCTTTGTGAAAAGGATTTGTGATCCTTTCAAATTGATTTGTGATTCAAATTACTCCCAGCCCCTCCTGGCTGATGCATTATCAATTCAAGAAGCTACAACCTTTTATTCACAAATCCTGGTCAAAAGCACCCCTTTTGAATTCCAATAGGAGATCTGGTCTTGTCCCAGCCCCCACCAGATCTGAGCCAACTTGAGCTCTCACAGCCCCCATGGGATCTGAGCCAACTTGGGACTCCACCCCCGGGCCCCCTTTAGCAACATCTCTCATTATAAGAAGAGCCGAATTAAAATCCTCTCTTTGCAGAGGTTCCAAACATGCCAGCTATGCCATGCTTGGCATCCCAAGTAGCTTCTTCCCACTGTAATACTGCTTCCAGTGCCCTCTTCTCTTTACCTAACACCTTTTACTAACTAGACTTTAACCTTACTTCCAATCCCCATAATAAACCTTTTATCAATCTAGGTTTTCAAATCTGTAAATTCCTTTACAGGGGACTCTTGCACTGCCACTAACTCCCTATCCTTGTGTGGAGTCCTGAGGAGTTGCAGGGGAAACAAACCTCTCCATTTGACTCCTTGAACCGAACCTGCCATTAGACCTAATTTAACTCCCTGACCACCAGAAACCCTACTTTCATTTGGGCTCCTCAGATCTAAACCTCATCACTAAGACAGTAAGAATGTGTGATAATTAACTATGAAAGACTGGTTTCTTCTCAATGGTTAGGGATCCAAGGCAATCCCAATAGAGTTTGGATAGAAAATGCCACCTGCATCCCAAAAAAGAACTAAGGAGACTGAATGTAAATCAACACATAGTATGTTCACTTCCTTTTTGTTACTTTTTTTCTCTCCCATGGTTTTTTTCCTTTTGTTCTGATTTTTTTCCCCCTCCCAACCTGATTTATAAAGTGTATTAAAATTAAATCTAAAAAATTAATTTCAGGCCTTCCTGAATACAGGTCGAGCCCTCCATTCACAATGCCACCCACCTAACTTTGGGACAACGAACTATACATGTGAAAAAAATCTGAACTTTAGTGGACTGCAAGATCAATATAAATTAATCTTTGATTTAAATCTCTTTTTTAATTTAAATCTTTGAAACCTACATTCATATCTCTTCCCACCAGATTCAGTAGCTCTCTTCCTGCAGCACAAAATCCTACAGAATCTCTCCATTGCCTACTAAATAAAATCAACAATTCAGATTCAGAGTTCTTTTTAAAGCTCAATGAGATTTATAATGTGATGGTGTAGAACTATAAATATTTTTTCATTTTATAAATGGGAGAACATAGCCAACCTAACTAAATCACAAAGATCAGCATGATATAGTCAATATCAAGAAAAATTAAGCATATTCATAAAATAAGACTTAGTAGTCTTTTCCAGCAGTTTGAGAAGTTTAAGAGAAATGAAGTCCATGAATGTTAGGTCTGACTTTTTGATCTAGTTTTTTGGTGCCACTATATTTGGTTTTAACTGAAAAGGCAAGTTGGTATACAAAAGACCAAAGTCATACCAATAACAAATTGGAAAAAATGAAGAATGTAAATACAAATGGAACAGCAGCATTCAAATGATGAAAGCTCATTGTAGGAAAACAATTGGCAGCCCATTCAACAGGGTTATAAGGATTAACACAAAAGATGATTCAATACAAAGGGAATCAATCAATGTCTATAATTTTTCTTTTGATTCCATTCCACTTTATTTGTTAAAAGATGTAACTATTTCTAGGCTCTACCTCCAGTAAGTACTCACTTAAAAGTTCTCAGGGCATAGTTGACAACTTCTGCCCTCCATAGGTTGGGGATGGGATTTTTAATATCCTTGATCTTAAACACCTATTTTTCTACTTTCTGTTGAGTAGTTTCAATTAACTTTTACCAAAAGTATTTCCTAAATATATATACAGTATATATTGTAATGCTGGAGAAACTGAGGCAAGATAGATTAGAGAATTTTTAATAATTTATTTTGAAAGAGAGAGATTTGCTGGGGCATGTTGCCCCCAGGGCTGATGTCCAAAGCATCCCATCAACTAAAAAGCTAAAGCTTCCCTTGAAGTATTTATGTATATGGCTCCAACCTACCAGAGTATATAGACAGAGGCAGGGGTGGAATCAGAGCACTGAGAACTGAACAGACTAACAATCTGTTTCTGACTAGGTGGGAGAAGCACCAGACATTCTGATAAGTAGGGAAGGTCTAGGGGTCATGATGTCTAAGGTCTTTCTCCTTATCTGGATCATGATGATTAGTGTTACAGGACTAAGCAGAACAATTAGGACAATTCAGGGAAACTGACAATTTAGGGAAACTGAGTCAGGACAATTAGGGATACTGAGTCAGGAGAAACAGTGGCACAACAACAACATTGTGTAAAACATACCTTGCAAACCAGCGACACATTTTCTCCTTGCACAGATAAAGTCCTTTAGAAGAGTGGAATTGGATATATAGTAAACAGTACTGAATACACTTCTAGAGAACAGAAGGGGTCTTACAACTCCTATTCACTGGAAATTCTTTGCCCCATTTGCAAGCTTACCTTTTGCATAGTTTTCTGCTGATCTCTTAGAATGATAGCTGATACTTCCATTCATGACAAGGAGTTATGATCCCTAAAGCTACCAATGTGCTGAAAGAGGGCATTAAAATTATAGCAATCTCTGATACCATCTCAAAGGACTCTCCTCCCAACCCTAGTGGTCTGTGTTGATGAGGTTTTTGTTGGAGTTGGACCCCAAAAAAGGGGACACCAAAAAGGTTGGGCTTTGAGACCTTTGCCATGGGGTATCTCAAAAAGAATTTGCAGGGTTACATCCAGCAATTAAAGCGAGTTAACTTCCAAAAGAAGTTAGCAAAGAATTAGGAACAAAAAAGATAAATTTATAGGAAAAAGTTAATAAAATCAGGTGCTTCATCTCACTGCTATGCTAATTTTATGACTTAAAGGTAGTGTTTAGGAGTAGTCTGGTTCTGACTTTGTACCCAGGTACAATGCCCATAATTCTCTGAACAGAGTTGGGGGAGTGTGGGCTGGAGGGAGTGTAAAGGCTGGAACCTTCTGGAAGTGTGTTTTTAGGCCTGAAATATCTGTAGATCAAGTGGCAGATATCCAATTTTGCTCTGTGCCTGCCTCAACTTTAAGCACCTCATTATTGCTTATTAGTCTCTCGGAAACTGTTATCACTGACCAAAAGGCTGTTATTTAAGTCAGCAATATTTGTAGGCATAATAGTATCCTGGTTATATAGAGTAAAAGGGGGCAGGATAACTTATGGGAAGAAATATATCATTTCCAACTATATCATTCCCAAGGTCAGATGTCTTTAGGGTAATTGCTACATCTCCCTCTAGAATCTGTACCACATCAGTATGGCACTAAACGGTGAGGCTGGGACCCAAATGATGGAGTGGAGTCATGTGATGAATTTGCAATTGTTCTCTAATTGCCAACGGGTACTTTATTTATGAAAAGAAGTAACTGACAAAATGAAGTAAAATGGATACTAGGAGTGGTAAATATGATATAGTATCAGGAGATCATACAGTCAACAAGTTTTATGTGTTTTGTTTTGTTTTGTTTTGTTTTTGTTGTTGTTTTTAAACAATTAACAAGAGACAAGACAAGTTCCCCAATGGAAATCACATCAACCAGGAGAAAGGAAATATTCCTTGAGATGGGAATATGCCATTATCTGTTTGGTTAAATCCATAGAGCAGTTTAGTATCCTAAAAGTTAGTTAGCTATAACAAGGAGAAAGACAACAAGAGACAGAATGCTGTGACTGGATAACTGTGAAAGGAACTCAGCAAAGATGCCTTAGGCCATGGGCAGATTTATAGAGGAAATTTAACCTTGGGGGTTTGACATCATAACTTGGATACAGTTAGGTGGGGTTTCCCAAGATTTCCCCAGGGGTGGGATTGTAAAGCTAAACTGATCTTCACCAGTGCCCTTCCCTGCTTTCCTCAGGAAGTATTTTAATCTTATCAATAATTCAGACTTTCTCTGCCAATCCTACTTCCTTTTGTAGGATCTTGGATCAAGACTCTGGATTTTTTGAAATTACATGGTTGCCTGAGGTAAAATTACATGGTTGCCTGAGGTAGAGAGAGAGAGAGAGAGAGAGAGAGAGAGAGAGAGAGAGAGAGAGGCAGTCAGAGGGAGAGAGACTCTTTTATTCCCTCCCCCTCAACTCCTACTAGTAACTTTCTCTCAAGTTGCTTAGCTTGTGACCCTCTAGCAATATATAGCTCTTCCTCTGAAATTCAGTTTTCTGAAAAGGCTTGCTATTTTATATATAGGCTTAGATATATAGGCTTGATTTTTTCTGTCAATAAAAATATATTTTTTGTTTAGCATCAACCACCTATCTGTTACTAATGATCCAGGTACTTTATTCCTCTCAAATTGATTAAAGACTTGTTCATACCTAGTTTGTACCTTTAATTGATTCAATCTAGCTGTCCTGGGTCTTCTGAGATTACATTAATTGGAAGAATCAATTAATTTAAGTGCCTATGCATAAGCCACTGCTCTAGGTTTTGGAAATGGGATGAGACTGAACTTATGATCTACTGTAATAATCTCCCAATAAAGAAATTTTTTTTTGACAATGCAGATTAGCAAATCAGGTACTTATAGTCTTAAAGAGTTTCTTGGGGACAAGCCCCTTAACCTCTTTCAATCTCAATGTCCTTATCATCAAAATGGGAATGGTAATAATTGCATTTATAATACAGGGCTGTTAAGAACATAAAATGAGGTAACAGGCAAAGTGTTTTGCGAATCATAAAGCTAAATAAATGCTGTGGCTGTTGTTATACCAGAAGAGTTAAATGATTTCTCCAGTATCACATGCAGCTAGCCCATGTAAGGACTTGAATCTCCAGATCAGCTTGACTTTGTAGCTGGTTCTCTAAGCACTGTACAATGAACCTTCTCAGGTTATGAAGAGACATGGTCCCTGCCCTGAAGGAGCATTCCCTCTACTAGGTGAGATATAAGAAAGCAGATGCATTTAGCATAGGAAGTAGGAGAGAATTTTTTATGAAATTAAGGAAGATTTCAGAGAGGATGTAGCACCTGAGTTTAGCTGTGAAAGAAGAGAATTCTGAAAGGCAGAATTGAAATGGGAATGTATTTTAGGCATATGGAATGACCTGAGCTAAACTAAATGTAGGTGGGAGATGGCAAATTGAGTTAGGAAATCTTAGCAGTCCAATTTGGCTGTAACATTAAATATATGAAAGGAAAGGTTGTAAAGCTAGGTTAGAGTTACAGAGTGCCTTGACTGCCTGGTAAAGGAATTTTTACAGTATTTTATTCTGCTGGTAATAAAGGACCCTTGAGGGGTTTTGAGTGTGGTGGCAGAAGATAATTTTGGCAGCTGTAAAGAGGATGAATTAGAATATTGGAATTGGGGAAACCAGTCAGAAAACAGATTGTATAGCCCAAGACAGAAGTAATACTTGTTTGAATGAGAGTGGTGGTAGTGTCAGTGGAGAAATCAGATGCAAAAAATATTGTGGTAGTGAAAATTGGTAAAACTTGACAATAGTTTGAATGTGCTAGATGAGGATATTGATGATATTCTAAGCCTGGATGACTTGGTGGTGCCAACTGCAAAAAGAGATGAATTGGGCAGAGTTGAGTCAGAAGGATGGTGAAATCATTGTTGGATATATCAACTTTAATCACCGAAAGGGACATCCATCAGAAAAGTATCAATCCCTTAAAATCTATTATCTTTGTTATATTAGTGTTATGTCAGGATTGGAAAATGAAGCCAAGAGGATTGAGTTAATTATTTGCTTAGAAAGGCTAGGATTTTAAAAGATCGTGGTTCAGAAATAGGTCTAGTACATTTTCCTGTCTCTAAAAAGAATTGCCTCAATTATACTACAGGAATGGCCATTTACTCTTTTATTCAACATCTCCAGGAAATCAGATGTCTAGAACCTGAAAGTGACTTCATAGTGACCTTCAAATTTAAATGTGAAACTTTATAAAATGCATTTTATATTAATACATGATTTGATTATTTGATGATTGTATAGATAAATGCAGTAAACCTGAGGGAGAGAAGTTGCTGAATAATGTTTGGAAGTGGTACTAAGGACTGGGGTACAATGCTACTATTCTTCCTAGCCCAATATTGTTTAGATCATGAAGAAAAGAATACCTAGTGTTGAGAAGATATCAAAGATAACTAGATGGATAAAGCTAGAGTCAGAAAAACCCAAGTTCAAATCCAGCTTCAGATACTTACTAGCTATAATGACCCAGGGCAAGGCAAACTCTGTTTGCTTTAGTTTTCTTATCTATAAATGAGAATGAGCTGGAGGAGGAAATAGCTCAGCAGTAATTCGGCCCAGAATACCTCAATATATATCTATGATTGAAGGTTGTTCAAGTGAATCTCCTTGCTTCTGAATTCCTTTCCAATTCAGTGTGCTTTATAATATTATTGCAATAAAGCTTTGTCCCTTAACTAGGAGATGGGTTCAAGCCTGCAAATTCTTTTGAGACCCCTCATGGCACTGATCTGAGACCCCAAACAATCAAGTATTCAGGACAGCAGGAAAAGTTGGGCAAACATGGTGGATGAATATTCCATGGGAGCAGCAGTTTTCAGGGATGTGTTTCAGAATGAGAAGACTAGATGCTGAGGGAAGTTCCAGGATAAGAAAGTGTGGCCACATGCTTTTGAAACAGAAGATCAGAAACAGGGCCAAAGGAGAAAGAGTATTTGGGGGGAAAAATAATAACCCAGCTTTTAAATTTCATTAGATTTTCCTGCGATTCAATAAAATTTTTCTTAGCTCTATATAGTGAGTAACTATAACAACTAATCCTTTCCCTTCATCTACGAATATTTTGAGTGTATTGATTAAAGAGAAAGGGGAAGAAGATGTCCTATGGTAGATAGAAGACTGGAGAAACAGAAAGGAGCCTCTCTACAAAGTAACAAGGCCTAAAAGTTTTAAATTGCTCACCTATGAATTAAAGTAAGGAAAAGAAAGGAAGGGAGAGACACATGATTTTAATGGAAACACATCAGACAGATTCAATTAGTGAAACAGAGGAGCAAAGAAGTCTTATGTGAATTTCAGTAAACCTATCTGGGATAACCAAACTTTGGTCAAGGGGACAAGAATGGGCATAGAAAAAGTTTGTTTAACCATTTGGAAATTAGAATGAGAGTGATGAATTCACAATTTTTGACTTGCACAATTTTCTTTCCTTAGGTAATTTAATTGTGCCTTGAAATTGAAATCTGTACACAGAAAAAATATTGACATTTGAATTCTTTCTTTCTTTTTTTTATTAATTTTATAATTTATATATTTTATAATATATAATTAATTATATAATTTATAATTTTGACAGTACATATGCATGGGTAATTTTTTACATTATCCCTTGTACTCCCTTCTGTTCCGAATTTTTCCCTTCTTCCCTCCATTTGAATTATTTCTTTACTTAAAGACTCAAATCATGTACTAATATAGCATACATTTTATAAAGTTTTACACTTAAATTTGGAAGTCAAAATGAAGTCACTTTCAGGTTCTAAATACCTTATTTTCTGGAGTTGTTGAATAAAAGGGTAAATGGCCTTTGGGGACTTTAATATGCTTATTGATGTTCCCTTAAATATCTCAACTTTACAAATCTCCAATTTCCTCAGAAAGAAGTACATCTTTATTCCCCCTGAGCCACTAATTGAAAAAGTTATTCCTTCGATCTCCCCATAAACCAAATATATATTTCCAATGATCCTAAATTCTAAACTTTCTCATCTTTCCATCTCTTTCTCTGCCTTCTGAATCTGTTCTTCATTTTCACCATGCCTGTATTTACCATGAAATTCCAAAGTGTGATGGCCACATTAGCACCCTGAATGTAATAATTGTGTTAGCACCCTGAATACCTTAGAATGAGCCAGAGTCAGGATAAGCAAAAGTCCTTGGTCTTTATTCTGGGTCTTTAGGGGTAGGAGTGAATTGGATGGAAGCAGAATCTCTGTGACCTGCCTCATCGTCTCCCTCCCATAAGTGACTCTGGCTAGTCTTACTCCACCTCCTAGTCTCTCCCACAATTCTCTTTATATACTAAACCACTGGGCCAGCACAGGATAGTGTGAAGGGCCATTTTCCAAGCGTATTCTTATAGAGTATTGTACAATCGGCAATTAGCCTCAAGTGCTCCATTGTCCAACCTCAGTGCATTAACTCAGGAGTTTCAGCCCTTTATACCAAAGTCATCACCATAACCAGTTTTCTCAGTATTTCACTTCTGCATTGGGCTAACTGCTCTCCCTGCATTATCTTGATGTGATAATTGACCTGCTGAACTATATATTAACTTTATGTCCTATTGTCAGTTAGTCCTCTGGTATCCTTCCCTTCTTCTGTTATTTAGTCTCATTTTTGCACAAGAATGTTTTTATTCTTCTGTGATTGTGTCTTAAGTAGATATTCTAAGCCTTCTTTCTCTTCCTAAACCCTTTATGTTCCCCTCCCCTCCAATTTCTCTCTTACAGCATGCTTCCTAACTTAATGATTAGATAAAAAAAAGCATCTGCAGAGAACAACTCCTTTTCTTCATAATTCAAAAACCCTGAACATTGCCCTTTATTCTCTTCTCCCTTTTAACAATCTTTATGTATGATATGGTCTTTTATCATGCCAAGGCTACACTACTTGTGCTTTGCTTTAGATCATGTCTTTTACCATATCTTTTAAGAGGTTGCTGTTTTGCTGGTATTCTTTCTGTCATGTACAATCTTTCCATTTCATTTGAGCCTTTCCCTGTTTACTACAATGACCAGATGTCCCCAATTTTTGTTGTTATTGACTGTTGTAGTTGTTGTTGTTTTTTTTTTTAATATAAATGCAAATGCAAAATAGGAAAAAGGAAAAAAATGCCATGTATACAAAAGAACACAAGAGGATCCAATATATAAAGTAATAAATTTTTATTTTATGAAAGCTTATATAATAAATACTACACATTATATTCTGAGCTGTCCATCTTTTCTTTGCTTCCTTGTAGGTTTTCTTTTGTTCTCTGCTGTGTATTTCTTATTTATTTTTCCACTTTTCCCCCTACCCCAGGTATAATAAAGCTTATATATATGTGTGTGTGTTTGTACTATATATGTGTATATGTGTGCATAAACATACACACACACATATATATACACACATACATCTATAATCATACATATATATACACATACAATTAAATGCATCTGTATAAGACCATACTATGCTTGTTTGTCTTCTCTTTCTCTGAAAGTGGACATCTTTCTTCATAGGTTCAAGTCTTATAATATTTTTCTAAATCTATTAGCTCATCATTTCCTATACCACTGCAATATTCCAATTTTATTATGTCTAATTATTTTAATTAGTCTAAAACAATATTGATAAACATGACTGACAAATAGTGTAGTCTCCCTATTTTTCTCTTTTGAAAATTTAACTTTGTCTGGTATCATGATTACTACCTCGGCTTTTTTTACATAATAAATTTAACTCCTGATCCTAATTTTTTTGTGTGTTTCTCATATTATCTATCCCTCCTGACTCTTTTGCTTTATTTCTATTTGCTATCTAGTCCTCCTATTACTTAATCTAACTCTTGTCCAAGAATCACTCCCTTTCTCCTTGTCCTCTTATTTATATATGAATTTAAAAGTTTAATAGCCTACTGTGTGTGTATGTGCATGTGTATGAATAGTTCCCTCTTTATTCATTTCTGTTCATCTCTACAACCTTCTACATCTCCCCTCCTCTTGTTCCTTTACCCTCTTAGCTCTTTATAAATTTAGAAGACTTTTATTCTCTTCCAAATGTATTCATTTTTTCTCCCTTTAACCCCGATAAAATTTAAGTAGTTAAGTTTTTAATTAATTAAAAATTAAGTAGAGTTCCTTTATCTCTCCCCTCATTTCTTTACCTTATTTCTTTCTGATTTATATGTATTTCTTTTTAGATATATATGTTCCCTCTTTAACACATTCCCAATGAGAGTAGGATTCCAGAACTACCAGTTAATTCCCCCACCTAATTCTTCTATGTTAGTTTTTCCTTTCACCTCATTTATATAAAATAATTACTATTTTTACATTTTCTACATGGATTTTGGTTTTTAGAATCATATCATGCTTAGCTCTACCCCAATCTCTCTTTTGAACTACCCAATTATTAATGATAGTCTTAGATATATGGTTTATATTTACACATATAAAAAGTAAACAGTTTGTTCTTATTGCATCCCTTGTAATTAGTCCTTAAAGTTTATATTTCTTTTATATGTCAAATTATATTAAGTTCAAATGTTTACATCAAAATTTTGAAACTATGGCAATTCATTGAATATTCCTTATTTTTAGTTGAGGATTATGTTTAACTTTATTTATTTTGGGTTGAAATACAAGTTCCTTTGCTTTTCAATATATAGTGTTCCAAAACCTTCGGTCTTTTAGTATAGATGCTCTCGATCTTGTATAATTCTAATGGTGATTTTGTCAAATTTGAATTATTTTCTTGTTGCACGTAATATTTTCTTCTTGCCCTGGGTATTTCAGAATTTGATTATGATATTCCTATAGATTTTCCTTATAAAATCTCTTTTAGGTGGTGATCAGTGATTTTTCCCCCAATTTTTTACTTTCTCTCCTTGTTCTAATACTTCACGATAATTTTCTCCAATTATTCTTGTATTATTGCATCAAGATTATTTTTTTTTTCTTTATCATACTTTTTAGGTAGTCCAGTTACTATTATGTTTACTTTCCTTGATTGGTTCTTCAGATCTGTTTTTTTTTTTTTTTTTTTTTATGAAATACTTCACACTTTTCTATATTTTCATTCTTTATATTTTGTTTTATTATTTCTTGCTCTTTTATAACTTTGCTTGCTTCCCCTTGCCCAATTCTGATTTCCAAGGATTCATTTTCTTTCTCAATTGCATTTTATTGGCCAGTTGGTCAACTTTCTTTTAATAATTTTCTTGTTTTTCTTGGATTCTTCTTATTTAATTTTTTTTTCAGTCTCTCCTTTAATTTTTAAAATCTCTTTGAATTTTTCAGTACTCTTTTTGAGCAGATGAGCATGTGATGTTATTTTTTGGGGATAGGAGAAGGTTTGTTTGTTTGTTTGTTTTTTGCTTCACTATCCTCCTCTGAAAATTGAACCATGGTCTTTCCTATTCCTATAGCAAATATCTATGATTAGATTTTTTCTCCTGTGCCTAGTCTTTTTTTTTTCCCCCTGAGGCAATTGGAGTAAAGTGACTTGCTCAGACTCATACAATTAGGAAGTGTTAAGTGTCTGAGACTATTCGAACTCAAGTCCTCCTGACTTCAAGGCTAGTGTTCTATCCACTGCACCACCTAGTTGACCCCCCTTTTTAAAAACAGATTGTTAGTGTAATCCCTTCTAGTCTAGGGGGGGGGGGAAGATGGTGCCTCTGACATCAGTTCTCTACTCTGCCCTGGAACTGAAATGAAAAACTTTGAAGTCCCTGCTCCATTATTTCTTCAACTCACCTGGTGTATGCTGGTTCCTTTTCACCCTGGGCAGTCTCTCAGCAGCACAGCTGGACCTAATATTCCTTATCAACAAAGGTTCCTTTAATCTTCCCTATTGATTCTTTACACTTGTAGATGAAAATTGCTGTGGCTGAGGCTGAGACTGAGGCTGAGGCTGAGGCTACCTCCCAAACTAGTTAGTCCCAAGGCTCCCTTCCTTGAGATTTCATTGGAGATAAACTGGAGGAGGCCAAAACCTCCATTCTGGGAACTTTCTTTGGATCTCCCCTGGTTATCCAAGGAGGATCACTGTTCTGATCCTACTCTGGTTTATTTTTACTGCCATATGTTTGTCCTGAGGTAGTATTTTGTCTTGCTTATGAAAGAAATTTGGAGAGCTTGGAAGTTTTTGAGCTACTTCATCATCTTCCCAGAATCCTCTCTGTTCTCAGTTCTTTTAAGCTTACATTTGACCCTTCCATCCTCTACTACATCCATGCTACATTTATTTTTCCTTACATAAACTCCAAAAAATAGTCATCGTTTCTCTGCCTTCATTTCTTTACCTACCACTCCCATCTCAATCCTTCATAAATTGGCTTGTGACCCCACCATTTAATTAATAATATTTTCTCCAAAATTATAAAATACTTTTCAGTGGACAGATTCAATAGAATTTTCTTGATCTTTATTTAATTTAATTTCTCTATAACTTTGGCACTCAGATATTTGTGCCTTTAAAAAATTCCCTGTTCAAAAATATTTGTAGCAGGACTTTTTGTAGTGGTAATGAACCGTTGGGAAATGGCTGAATAAGCTATTATATATGAATGTTATGGAACATTATTGTTCTATAAGAAATTATCAGCAGGATGATTTCAGAAAAACCTGGAGAGACTTACATGAACTGATGCTAAGTAAAATTGAGTAGAACCAAGAGAACATTATGCACAGCAACAATAGGATTATGTGATGATTAGCTCTGATGGATATGGCTCTTTTTAATAATGAAGTGCTTCAGGTAAATTCCAATAGACTAGTGATGGAGAGAGCCCTCTGTATCCAGAAAGAGGACTGTGGGGACTGAATATGGATCACAATACAGTATTTTCTCCCTTTTTTGTTGTTGTTTGCATGCTTTTTTATTTTATTTCATATTTATTTTCTTTATGATCTGATTTTTCTTGTGCAGCGTGATAAATGTGGGCATATGTATAGAAGAACTGCACATGGTTAACATATATTGGGCTGCTTGCTGTTTAGGGAGGGGATAAGAGGAAGGCAGGATAAAAGAAAGATTTTGCAAGAGTGGATGTTGAAAAACTATTTTTGCATATATTTTGAAAATAAAAAACTATTGTTTTAAAAAATTCCCTTCTCCTTTGGTTTTGGTATATAGTGGTATTCTTTTTCTGTTTTCCCATGCATAAAATTTGGACATCTCCTCATGGTTCTTTATAGGATCAACTTTTCTCTACACTTTCACTATTGGGATCTCATTAACTTCAGCTGTATTAATTGGATCTTTATGTAGTTTATTCCCACATTTATATATATATAATACCTGACTCCTGAACTCCAATTATATACTACATATTAACTTGGATACCTTACAGACATCTCAAACTCCAGACTCAAAAGAGAACTAATTAAATTTCCTCCTTAAACCTATCCTTCTGCCAAAGTTTTCTATTTCTTCTGAAGGTACCAACATCTATTCAGTGATTCAGGCTTGCCACTCATCCTCATCCTTAACTCTCCAAGTTTTAGCCAAACTGGACTACCATCTGTTACTTGAATTCAACATGCCAATTCCAATAAATTCATCTTGG
Source organism: Sminthopsis crassicaudata (assembly GCF_048593235.1). Taxonomy (NCBI): domain Eukaryota; kingdom Metazoa; phylum Chordata; class Mammalia; order Dasyuromorphia; family Dasyuridae; genus Sminthopsis; species Sminthopsis crassicaudata. The sequence continues at coordinate 459,639,780 of NC_133619.1, read as the reverse complement.
TACAGATTTTCCTTTTCCAAAATTTACTTCTTCCTTACTTCTGCCTCTAAGAATCCTTATCTCTCTTCAAAGCTCATCTCAGAACCACATTCTTTGCAAAACTTTTTTTTTTTTTTGATCCCTCTAGCTCTTAGTGCTCCCCCCCTCCTAGAAATTTCTTTATATTTTCATCTCTCCCACTCTAGGTATTATATATTGTAATGCCAGAGCAACTGAGGCAAGATAGAGATTAGAGAGTTTTTAATATTTTATTTGAGGAGAGATTGTGCTTGAGGCATATTGCCCTCAGGGCTGATGTCTAAAAGCATCCAGCAGCAAATGTGAGTTCTCAGTGACATATATATGGCTCTAAGCTCAGACAGACAAAGGGGGGGGGAGGGGAGGGAGAGTCCAAACTCTGGTGAGGGAGAATCCCCAGGGACCATCAATCCAGTTCTGATAGGCTGGGGGTAGGACCATACATTCTTACAAATCGGGAGGACTTAGCAGGTGTCCAACTAGAGCCAGGAAGTCTGAAACTTAGAGATATAGACAATGCCAATTAGGTAACTGAGATAGGACATCTGGAGTCTTATCTTCTGTAATGTCACATCTCCACAGCCCTAACTATCTCAGTTCTAATAATAATAAGAGGAGGGTTGCAACCAGGGAGATTGAGGTAGAACAATTCAGGGAAACTGAGGCAGGACAATTAGGGAAATAGGTGGAACAATTTAGGGAAACTGAGGCAGAACAATTAAAGGGAACTGTGGCACAACAATATGATTATAAAGGACAAGTTCCCAAAAGCTAATCCTATAATCCCCATATATTATATACTAAATAAATATTTGTTGAATTAAGGTATTAAAAGAACTGATCAATATAGTTGGCAAGCCACTATCAGTGATCATTGAACATGGACAATGAACATGGACAATGGGAGAGGAACTTTAGGTTGAATGCCTAAATTTTAAAAAGAAACATTAATGGCTTGTTTTCTCCTAGAAAGGATATCTCCAGTGATCTCTATTAGGTTACTTATAGATGTATTTACCAATGAAATAAGAAAACATAAAGAAGCATAGATATAATACTTATTAAACTTGCAACTATTAATAGGTTATATTTATAACAAGCTGTAAAGTTTACAAAACATTTTATACACCTTATCTCATTTAATTCCCACAATATCCCTGTGAAGTATGTGCCATTATCATCCCCATTTTATATATGAGGAAAATGAGTCTGAAAAAGGCTAAGTGACATACAATTTCATGTGATTAGTAAGGCAAATTCAAACTCTGATCTTCTGGACTTCAAGTTCAACATTCTATCCACTGTATCACTGCTACCCTAATGTGATAAAAAGCTGAGGAACTAAAACTTAGTTCCTAAGTCAGGATTCTTAAAATTCTCAAGGGGTTCTAACAATGAGATGATTCTAGGATAACATTTAATAGTAACAAATTTAATTTTTTATGCATGGGTTCAAAATATTCAACTTTGTAATTATAAGACATAGGAATTATATGTTTGCTTGAAAATAATCTGATAATACAAGTCAAAAGTATAATATAGCAACTAAAGAATTATGGTTGACATGATTAGTCTGTATTTGGAGTGTTGTTTTTAGTACTGGGCACCATGTTTTTGGAGGGATATTTATAAATTAGAGAGAGTCCCGAAGATGGTGACCAGATAATGAAATCTTCAAGACAATCCTGTAGAAGAATTAAGTTAAAGGACTTACAGTTGAGTAGAACAGAATAGGAAAGAACTGGGGCAATGGGTGAAAGTATTAGAGATAGATACAGGATACTTTACTTTAAGTATCTGAAGGGCTCTCATATGGAAGAAGAATTGCACTTACTTTATCTCTAGGAGCCAGTGGAATTGAAAGCAATCAGCATACACATCAGTAGCAGATTTTGATTTAAAAAAAAAAATCTAATATTAGAATTACTCCAACATGTTATGACCTGCCTTAAGAGATAGTGGGATCCATCCAATTTGTTGTATTCATTCAAAAACTATTTCTATAAATGTTAGAGAATGGACTCCTGTATGCATATGTTTGAACTAGATTTTCTCTGATAGCCTTTTAAACTCTGAGATTCTCTGATTCTCTCTGTACCTTTTCTCCCTTAATTCCCCACTCCCCCCTTGTAAAAGTTTCTTAAATCTATTGCCCCTTTCCTTCATTGAGTTTGTTTTTTAATAGTCATTTCATTTTGATGCTACTTAAGTGTTTTTTTATTATTACCCTATTTCTCATAGACTGGATATTATTTTCTTTTTTTGCAAAACCAACTAAACTTTCCAATCAATATTAAATAGTCGTGTATAGATCTTATCCGAAAACTAGTTATATTACACCACTTGTAAATGTATCATCACAGAAATAAACTATTTAAAATACTAGATCAAAATGAGGATTAACTCATTGTCTTTACTTTTCTGAACCCAATGGATAAGGTCCAGTCTCATGACATGGCTTGTTTTAACACTAATCCTTCACTAACACAACCAAAGCTAAGCCATTGAAACTGTCCCTGTTTTCTAATCTCTATAAATTTACTATTTTAATTAGTTCTCATCTCAAGATTGTCTCTCTCAAATCTACTTCCATTTACTGATATTTTAAACTATCCTGTGTAAACATATTCACCCACATGTACATGCTTTCCACACACTTTCACAATTGCCTGCCCTTACTCCACCCTACTGTGAAACAGATAATTAAATAAGTGAAATAAATATCCCTTATTCCTTGACTGGCAGAAATTGTTACTCACCTCTGGTTAAGTGGTTCTTTGCAAAGCTGTTATTAAATAGCAGCTTAGCTTGTCACTATCAAAACTACCTCTTTTCTCTTATAGCTCTAATGAAATTGAGGCAAAATATCATATAATTCATTTAAGGTTATATGGTTACAATGACCAAAGCATAGTCAAGTAAGGAAAATACATATATAATTCTGTCTACCCAGAAGAACTGCACATATATTACTTAATGTTTCTGCACTACAAAATTCAAGTGTTAAAAGAATTGATTTGTGCTAAAGCAAATGCACATTTAGAACAAACAAACAAATAAAAAAGAACTGGGGAAAATTTTGTGGAAGTACCAAGATTTCTAATATATTCAAACTTCATACACACATATGTATTGCTATATACATATATATGTATGTATGTAATACATACATATAATTCACAAACAGATATAAATCTAGACTCAGAGTCAGGAATATCTGGGCTCAGTACCTCCTTCAAACACCACTTAGCTTTGTAATCCTGGGAAAATCATCTATCTCAGTTTCCTCATATGTAAAACGAGTGGATTGTACCTGATGACCTCTAAATTCCATTCTAACTCAAAAATCTATAATGACCCCATGATGCTGGTCTTCAGGGACAAGAGGAAAGGTTTCTAGTAGAAAGATATATACATATACATATATTTTAGTGAAACCAATTTAAAGTGAATTTGAATACTGAAACATGTTTTAGGCAAAAAGCCGGAAAGTCCCACAGTTTCATTCTGGTGTAGCATGCAAGCTGCAGTCCTCGGCAAAGCAAACTTCCTCTGTTTAAAAGTGAAACTCAAAACAAAACCTGTCCCACACTGGCTATTCCTTCCCACATTTGGAAAGGAAATGCCACCTCCCCAAAGGAAAAGAACGTGTGGGTTTTAAGATATTTTGGAAGCTCACTCTTCAGGACACTAAGTAATCGACAATATATCCCTTTGAAAAAGGTACACCAGCTTACTATTAACAGTACAATTAGTGTTGGGGGCAGGGAAGGCAGGCGAGTAGAGAGGTACAGATGCTCTCCATTAACCTAGTAATTCTTCCTTTTCCTTCACTTTCTGTGTGGGGCACATTTGCATTTTGAGGAGAAGGAAGAAAATTCAAAACAGGTTCTTTCAGTCGAGGTTTAAATATTCGTATAAATTAAGAAGCTTCACAGAGAGGGGAAAAATGAATGGCAGGGGAATTGGGAATTACTCCTCTGGGGTAACATTAGTGCATCTCACAACTGGTTGGTTGTGCCTGTTTCTCTAGGTCAAGGTCAGATGAAAGAGTTTTTCAAGGCAGGAGAAAATGGGGCTATTTAAAGTGGAAAATCTGATCTGAATATCGTTAACTCTCTTGTGCAGTATTAAGTCACAGTGTTAATGTTTGGTTTTACACGGAAACTAAGCATAATTTACTAGCATAATATTCATTTAAAAACCCCAGAAAATGCCTATGGTTTAGTACTCATTTGTTTTTACTGAAAAGCCTTTCAGATCCCTTCTTCAGTAGGCATTGCAGATACAAAAATTAAAAAAAAAAAAAAAAAGGATTTTTCCCTCTCTCAATATGAAAAATCATTAATATGTTCAAGGTTTAACTTTCTTTTTTACGAGTGTTTCTGTGTGGACCATATGGCATCAGCTAGATTGGAAGATTTTCACTTGCTTTATGAAAATTTGGGTGAGAATTTCTCTCATAAGCTCTTCTTTTGCAGCAGGTTACTTTGAAGCAGGTATGACACTCCTACAGAACATCAAGGATGGCATTTAACAATCAGGACTAAAAACCAAGAATGTGGGGGGAGGGAGGAATTCAATTAATAAATTTGTAGGCTAATAGTGGATAGTAATCACTTGTTAATTAAGAGCTTGTGCCTCAATTATTACTATCATCATATGAAAATATTGACCACAGCTATACAAAGCAAGCTTGCAATTGAAATGCAATTGTGGAAATCAAAACATATTATCCTTATTGATTCATGATAATGTGCTAAGAACAGCAGCAATGATAGAAGAAATTCATTCTGTTATGGGTATGATTAGATGGAAGTATATACATATCCTATTTGATGTGCTCAATCTTCCTCCCTAGGATACAAGCCTCAATTCAATCTTTAACATGGATATACCAATTATGATGGAATCAGGGTCATGTCCAATTGGTACTCTAAACTAAGCACCATGGTGATTTCTTTTCCATTTCCTTTTAATCGTTTTTAAGAATTGATGATTCTGAATATTTTTTTTTTGGCTCAACTAGTTTTTCATTCACTAAATTAGCCCAATTTAAAAATCATTTTACAAATCTATTCTGCTTTGTTTTGCTATCTTTTAATAGGAAATTCTTTTGAATGCTTTCAGTGTGAACACCATGTGTGACACAGAAACATAAGTATGTGAAAAGTGAAGACATTTAGGGATTTTTCAAGTTGTATGCTCCAGAAACAAGACACCCTGGAAATTTTAAAAATCCTATTTTATTTCCATTTTATGAGCAAATATTTTTCCATCTCACTAATGCCATCTTTTTTTTTTTTTTTTAACCTGAAGGTTAGATGTATGTATATATGTTCATATGTACATGTGATGAGGGAAGCCAGGAAACTCCTATTATCTTCCTCAAACTTTGGGGGGAAAGTTTGGGAAACTCCCTCAGAGAAGCTCTCCCCTGAGAGACCCAACTGCCCCAGGGAATCAAGATAAAATGGTTCCATTCCATTATCTGATTGGGACTAGTTGAGTCCAGGACCACTCCTACTTAGCTTGAGGTAGAGATGGAGATTTCTATACAATTCTATTGAGTTGGAGATTAGCCAAGAGACACTCATACAATTCCAAGGTGCTCTATTCTGATTCCAGTTCAAATTGCTCCCAGCCCCCATCAAGAGCTGCCCATATAACAAGCTTCCTCCAGTCCAATTCCTTGCAGAGGGCCAAAAGCAGGAATCATGCCAATGAACCTTTCTCTGTCTTTGGCATAACTGTGACCTTCTGCCTGCTGAAAAGACATTCTCTTTTCAGTGTTACTCCCTCTTTTTCTCTCTCACCTATTTCCCTAATAAGACCCTATCTATCTGTCAGGATTTCTCTGCTAAAGGATTTCTCTGCTCCCAGCCCCCACCAAAAGCTGGCCTCTCAGTTCTAATAATAAACTTCTTTTGCCAGTTTAACTTTTCAGGTTTGCAAATTCATTTGCGAAGGACCTGCACCACCAGAAGGGGATTTACATAACTCCCTGCCCTACACTGAATCTCATCACATGTGTGTACATATGTTTATATCATGTAGACAGATAATAGATTATACATATGCATACACATATATGTACAGCTTTTACAATAGACACTGAAGATAAAACCAAAAGTGGCAAGATTAAGAAACTTAGATCTGGAAGGGAATCTAGAGATCAAATTTAACTCTGTATTTTATAGAAGATGAAATGGCACATAAATAAACTGATTTGCTTAATGACTCCAAAAATAATAAGAAGAACAAAGATTCAAATCTACCTCTTGATATTCCTGATACAAGGCTTTTCCCATTGTAACTACAAATAGCTAGTACAAGCCCTCCAAATTGGAGTGATTTATATTTTTATTAGAGAGAAAAATAAAATTCCATAATGCATGAAATAAAATTAAATAGGTTTGTTCTTTACTCCCTTGCAATTTTGTCTATATGTATGTATATAAAGTTCTGTTGCTTTAGACTTTGTTTTCTTCCTTCTCTATTCCTTCTTCCCCATCATTTTTTTTGGGTATAATTGCTTTTAAAGTATAAGTTCTTTGCATTACTTTATATATGTCTTTCCATATTTTCTTATATTAGTTTTCTTGAACACAAAAGTTTTCAGTTTTTCACACATTTATTTTACAAAGAAGTATTATAAATAATTTACATAGATAAATCCTGTTTATTTCTTTTAACAATATCTTTAAGATAAAATCTTAGCAATAGACTCATTTAATCAAAAATAATGCAAGTTTTGACTCATATATTACCACCTTACTCTAAAAATTTTGCATCAGTCTATAAATGTGAAACACTACTGAAATTGAATATTTAGTGGATATAAAGTATTTTTATATTTTCTTGAAACTGCATTTCTCTATTAGTGAATTGGAACATTTTGTATATGGTTAATTATTTCCTCAAAAAAAAATTCTCTGGAGGCAAAGCCAAGATGGCAGAGAGAAGTCACATCAAGCATCTGAAATGGTTTTGGAATGACAGAACCCACAAATATTTGGAGTAAAACAAATTTGCAGAAGAATATACTTTGGAAGAAAAATCTCTATGTATTATGCTCATGTCTTCATTATGGGTTACTTCTTTTAAATTATATATAAGAGAATTTTATTTGTGTGTCTCCAGTTCCAAAGCCCAGTGATATGGAACACTCTTTTTTCTCATGGAAATCCACATCCCTCACATCTACAAGGGGTGAGTCAAAGTTCTTGAGATAGGAAAGAGAAGAGCTCTTCAGGCTTGTTCAAACTCCTTTCAGAGTCTTCTCAGAGTTCTTTACTCCAGCAATCAGAAGTGAAGTTGACATTTTCCATCTTCTCTCTTGAAGTGGAAAGTCAGAAGAGCCAGAATCTAATCAAAGCTTGAAGAGAACTGAAGAATTTTCCTCTATCTCCAAAGTCTACCCTCTCCTCATTCAAGCAAGGGACATTGATCTCTATTAAAAAGCCCCATACCAATAGAATTTGGAACTGGGGTTACCTCAGATATAATTTTCTTTTTCTTTTAGATATGATCTTTTCCCCCAGTAAAATCCTTTTATTCTGATATAATTAAAACTAATAATTTTCTTTTCACTCATTTTTTCCATTTTTGATTGGCAAAAATATTATTCCACTTAACTATATAATTAAAACAAATCTATTATTCCTTCTTCAAATTTTTGCTATTTTATATATTTTTAGATTATGGTCTGAAGTATAGATACCAACTTTTTTTTGCCCCTCAACTATATATTTCTTTCAAAATTTTTTTCCTTAATAATGATTCTATTCTCCACTGCTTTTTTTAGTTTTGGGTTTATTGTTGTTAAGTTGTTTTTCAGTCATACCCCAACTTTTTATGATCCCCTTTGGGGTTTTCTTGGCTAAGATACTGGAGATATTTGCATCTTCTTCTCTAGCTCATTTCAGAAATGAATGACCTGAGGTAAACAGGGTTAAATAATTTGCTCAGGATTCACAGAGCTAATAGATTATTTTAACAGATTTGAACTTAGATCCTCCTGGTTCCAAGTCTTAGAGGTTTATCCACTGAACCACGTATTTGTCCAATTATGGATTTACCAAAAACCTATATTCTCATATATATTTACAAATCATGTTTTGCTTCTAGGTTACCTGATATGTTTCATTGAGGTCTCTATAATTATTGTTGTTATATTTTACATTAAAATTCATTTTAAACTTAAATGCAAAATAGGAAAAGAAAAAAAAATTGCCATGTTCACAGTAGAACACGAGAGGATTTAAAATATAAAGCAACAGATTTCCACTTCAAGAGAGTTTATATAACTATTGTGTTCAGAGTTGTCCATCTTTTCTTGTCTTCCTTGTGGATTTTCTTTTGTTCTCTGCTGTTAACTTTTTTAAAAGGCTACAATAAAGCTTGGATACATACACACATATGTATACATATGCATACATACACATATACATATATATTCATAGATAGCTATAATCATATACATATACATTCATAATGCATTTATGTAAGACTGTATACTATGCTCCTTTGTCCTCATTCTCTGATGGTGAGGAAAATTTTCCTTTATGAGTCCATATCTTTCCATATTTTTCTAACTCTACCAATTCATCTTTCCTACAACACAGAAATATTTCAACATTATCAGGTCGTGTTATTTTAAATAGTCTTATTTTATTTTTTTTACATTGTGAAATCTGGCAAGATCACATGCTGAATGAATGTATGAAAGATCTAAGGCTTCATCAACTTTATGACTAAGTAGATAAAGACTAAATTGTTATTTGAAGGAAATGTTGCTTGAGGTTAAGTTGTTCAGGGTCAAACAGCCATATTTGACTTCATGTGAAAATCTATCACTCTACTGTCATACTACTTCTATGATTGAATGAATACCTTCAAAAACTTTACCTGTAAAATGCTTGATAAACTTTGGAATACTATACAATGTCACCTATCATCATTATTATTATTATACAAGCTAGAGAATTAGCTTAGTGTAATCAAAAGAGCAGTTTTACTAGTCAGGAGATATGATTTCATATGTTATCCTCTTCTTGAATGACCTTGATAAGTCACATTTTAGTTCTTTTGGCCTTATTTTCCTCATATGTAAAATGAAGAATTGGACTAGATGATTTCTAAGATCCCTCCTTGTTCTAAATCTCCATTCAAAATAAAAACAAAATCCCCTATTCTTCAAAGTATCAAACCTTCTATGTTTTAATCCACTTTAATTCATTAGAACCATCTCTCCTCAAAGTTACTGTATTGATTGTTTTTCCTGACAATAAGAGGCAGTTTGAGTTTCACTGACAAGGTTCAGAGCTGAGAATTGGACATCTTCTATTAAAGTACCTGGAAATTTGAGCTTATGTGGGATACCTAGTTAAAGTGCTAAAGTATCCTGAAATTGCCCAGGTCATTTTAATCCCACTATGTTTCATACATTTTATAAGTTAATTGTAAGCACGGTCTAAGAGATTTTCTTATATATCTGAATATTTTTTGATCTTTAGGGTAATGGTGTTTGTGCTCCTATAACTCAATTCACCTCAATTTCCTACAAATATGCATTGCTAAGAATTAATTTACAAAAGGCATGGTTCTAAGGGTAAAGGGGGAATTAATGCCTTAAGAGAAAAATCCATTGATACTGCTCTTTGACCAAATGGACTTAAGCTTTGGTCTTAGCCTCTGGTCTCTAGGTTCATAGATAAACCTGCTTATTGAAGGCTTATCCCAGATGAATTTTACAAAGAGCAAATAATTGAACTGCTCAACTTTTAAACCATTCTTTGCCATCTGTTTAATTCAAAAGATTCAGTGCTGATTCATGCATAGCTTAGCATTATTAAACTTGCATGAACATATAATTTTAACCTCCCAGCACAGGAAAAGAAACAAATAGGTGAAGAGCAGCAAACCCTCTAAGAGGGCTGAAAATGACTAATCAAACAGATGTAGACCTTAAAATGAGCAGATATAAAAATGTAAAATATAACCAACTGGGATAGCCAGAAACTTGAGAAAGTAAGGATAGAGGTGCCTGCCAGGGTTATCTAAAAGTGCTGTTTAAAATAGTTTCACTTACTACTAAAAACAAAGAAAGCAGCATAGATCTTTTTTAAATGACCTATAAAAATGTTTCACTCGTTGGGGTTTCCCTGGGGACCTCCCAAAATACCCACATTCTAGCTTTGAGTTGTAATAAGAGCAATGGGGAGGAGACACTACATCAGATGTCTCCTTTCTAACCATCCTTTCTCTATCAAAGTGATCATGGGCCTCCTGTAACCCTGACTCATCCTCTTCACCATGTTCTTTCCGTACTTCCTTAAACAGTGAGTCTCTGATACCCCTACAAGCTTTTCCTTTGTGACAAGTAAAAAGTTCGCAAGACATATTTTCTGGATAATTAACAATCATTTTATTAATTATGGCTAGTGAATCATTAATGAAAAGATCATTTGACTGTCTCTCCTAAATTAAAGACCTGTCATAGAACCCTCTCAAAGCTTATATGCCATTGAAAGAATGGGTTTCCTTTCAAGTGGCAACCAACGCTGATTGGTTAATAATTATTGAGTGAATGAATATTATAATGAGAGGGACTAGAGGACCATGACTCTGATCATTCAGTCTTGTTTAAAAAGACCTATCTATAACCATCTCATCCCTTCCAGGATAATCTAGACCAAAGCTTTTTAAACTACAGGATTGCTTTACTGAATGTATAGGTCAGGAAATTATGATTTATTATTAATACATTTTTGTTTTGTATGCCTATACCTATATACCTGAGTTCATGTAAAAATTTTTCATCAGAAAAGGGATCAAGAGTAGAAAAAGTTTAAGAAACCCTGATCTAGACAAAAGGAGAACATCTTACTAAAAGACAATGGGCTGGAATCCACCAAATCACCTAAATTAGAATTGTACCTTTTCATCAGTTTTCCAACTCATTATCAGCCTTACACTTCAAAGGCTGCCTGAATAGCCCCCAAAGCCTGATTTCTGAATGAGGAAATAGAAAATGGGAACAATTTTAGTCTTAATTCAATAAGGAGCTGTTAATGTGACATAAATAATCATTTCTCTCACCTCCCAAGAAGGTATATTATGCTATTGTTCAGGAATAAAGTCCACTACACTTTTGATCATACTTTTGTGCTCTATAGCTAGACTTTACTTTTGACTATCAAAATCCTAGTCATCCATCAAATTAGAATTCAAAACCTGAAGGAGTCCTTTTCTGGACCAATAGAATATTTGTTCTTTGGGGGCAGGCACTCTTTTGTATTCACATCCTTCAAACTTAACTCAGTGCCTGTTGAATGCTTGTGAAAATGCAATGGATCCTACTAACCCCACTGATCTTAGCTTCCGGTAAACCTCTATAGCATAGAACTATTGAAACCCTTCTCTCACAACATGAAGAAGCTTAAATACATTTCTTTGGAATTTTCCTATTCCTG
>NC_133619.1:457585281-457728247 GCF_048593235.1 Sminthopsis crassicaudata | reverse complement strand
AAAGAAAGAAAGAAAGAAAGAAAGAAAGAAAGAAAGAAAGAAAGAAAGAAAGAAAGAAAAGAAAGAAAGAAAGAAAGAAAGAAAGAAAGAAAGAAAGAAAAGAAAGAAAGAAAGAAAGAAAGAAAAGAAAGAAAGAAAGAAAGAAAAGAAAGAAAGAAAGAAAGAAAGAAAGAAAGAAAGAAAGAAAGAAGAAGAAAGAAGAAAGAAAGAAAGAAAGAAAGAAAGAAAGAAAGAAGAAAGAAAGATATAGGACCAGTTGGATATTTCCACAGCCACTAGTTGGTGAAGTCACCCATCCATTTACCTAAGCAATACCCAGCCTTTAATTTCAACTGGTCCAAAGCTAAATGTGCTTCAAGAGAAAAAACAATTCCTATGCCCAAAAAGTTATCAAAATGTGCATACCCTTTGACCCAGCCATACTACTACTGGGCTTATTACCCCCAAGGAACTACTAAAGAAGGGAAAGGGACCTGTATGTGCCAAAATGTTTGTGGCAGCCCTTTTCATAGTGGCTAGAAGCTGGAAGATGAATGGATGTCCATCAATTGGAGAATGGCTGGGTAAACTATGGTATATGAATGTTATGGAATATTATTGTTCTGTAAGAAATGACCAGCAGGAGGAATACAGAGGAGGCTTGGAGAGATTTACATCAACTGATGCTGAGTGAAACGAGCAGAACCAGAAGATCATTATACACTTCAACAATGATACTGTATGAGGATGTATGCTGATGGAAGTGGATTTCTTCAACATAGAGAAGAGCTAATCCAATTCCAATTGATTAATGATGGACAGAACCAGCTACATCCAGAAAAGGAACATTGGAAATGAATGTAAACTGTTATTTTTACCTTCTTAATCCAATTCTTCCTGTGCAACAAAAAATTCGGTTCTACACACATATATTGTATCTAGAATATACTGTAATATATTTAACATGTATAAGACTGCCTGCCATCTAGGGGAGGGGGTTGGGGGAGGAAGGGAAAAAATCTGAATAGCAAGGGATAATGTTGTAAAAAATTACCCATGCATATGTACTGTCAAAAAATGTTATAATTATAAAATAAAATTAAAATTAAAAAAAATAAATAAAAGCCTGGATTAAGATACAGGACTGAAATGAAAAAAAAAAAAAATCCCTTCTCTTTTTTACTATCTTTGTGACTCTGAATATCTTTGTGACTTTGAGTCTCAATCTCAATATAAAATTAAAGAATTGGATTTACTGACCTCAAAGTTTCCCTTCAGTTCAAAATCTATGACCTTCTGATCCTTTGACCTCTCCAAACCTGTGTTTCCTCATCTGTAAAATGAGAAAGATAACCAAGATGACCCCTAAGGTCCCTTCTAGCTTCCAATGTATGCTCCCACAATAATGTGACTGATCCCACTGAGAGGCTCTTTGATGGTAGTCATGGTAATGGTCACAGCAAATAGTACAATGATCGAAGAAGAAAAATATTTGTATCCCTTTTACTTGTCACTGAATTTGTCCTTTTACTGTGAGTGCCTTAGTGAGCTAGAAGAATTAATCAATCAAGAAACATTTATTAAATATTTACTCTGTACCAGACACCGAGGGATACAGAATGAAACAATTCCCACTGGCAAGGACTTTCCACTCTAAGGGAGGAGAGTAAGCGCATTAGATGTATAAAATAAATATTTTTGAAGATGCAAATAAATTCAAAGTGATTACTATAAGGTACATTGGAATGGAGGGCACTAGAAGTTAGGGAATCAGGAAAGACGTATGTAAAAAGTAGTATTGGAACTAAAACTTGAAGGAAAAGTATTGGAGGTAGAGATGAGAAAGGAGTGTGCTCTAGGCATGAAGAACAGCTATTACAAAAGTATGGAGCCCAGAAATGGAATATACTGTATAAAGAGAAGACAAGAAGTGGAGAAAGACACCTGACCCCCAGATTAAGGTTTATAATTCGAAGGGAAGTCAAAAAAGGGGATAGGGAGAGCCTCCCCACCCCCTTTGGAAAGGACATATATGTTAGGTTGCTAAGCATAAGCGAGACAAGAATTAACCTCTCAAGCCATTAAGTACTGAGCACTCTCTAAGGTAGAGTAAAGGGAAAATGCTCCAACTGAGAGATAAATCAAGTCAACTCCTCTCCCAGTGACTTGGGAAAGAAGATGAGACTAGATTTATGAAGGACCCTTGGTTTCCTGACAGCAGTATAATTACTGATCTCAGAGTCATTAATCAGCAATTTGCCGATGACTTTGGGAGTCTGTACATTTCTAACTCTCTCCATTCTAAAATGACATAAAGTTAGGAACAATTATATGAATGCTACATAGTTGAGCATTTGGCTTAAGAGAAAGGAAAAGAAAGCCTCCCCAACAAAGCAAATATCCACCATTTTTATTCATCTCCAAGCCCCAAGGTATCTTTTTTTCACAATTTCAACAACTAGATGAATCTCACTTTGTGTGTGTGTGTGTGTGTGTGTGTGTGTGTGTGTGTGTGTGTGTGTGTGTGTGTGTTTTAAAATGGACCCTTCTGTAGGAGTAGCCTACAGTTACCAAGTATCTATAGTTGTAATGCTCATATTCTCCTCAATGAACTGAAAGTACTTACTTTGTACCCTTAAGATCTGAGTATTACACCAAGATGGCAAGGGTAGTATCAGGTCTTCAACCTGTGACCAACTCCCAGTGGGAGAGAGAATAGCTAATTTGATTAAAATATTTGTAGAGTAGAAGCCTTTGTTGCCCAGAAAATAACATGGTGGAAATTGATGGGTAGATGAAACAGTTGATCTAGGTAGTAAGGCCAACCTTCTGCATAGTAGGTGGGTGGGTGACATCATACAATAAGCATGATTTAAAGGACATCTTCCTATGAATATATTCTTCACTTATCTTAACAGGGACTGGAAGTCAAGGCAACTAAATGGCTCAGTAGATAGAATACTGGACCTGAAGTCAGGAAGACCAAAGTTCAGATCTGACCTTAGAGTCTAACTATGAAACTGTGCAAGTCTCATCCTCAGTTTCCTAGATTGTAAAATGGGAATAATAATAGCAATGTTATTGTGAGAATGAAATTCGAGAATAATTATAAAGCACTTGGCGCAAGGCCTTGCAAATGAATGTTATTGTTGTTGTTCAGTCATGTCTGACTTTTCACGACCCTATTTGGAGTTTTTTGAAAAAGATGCTATATTGATTTGCCATTTCTTTCTCCAACTCATTTTGAATGAAGAAATGAAGAAACTGAAGCAATCTAATTGAGTGACTTGCTCAGGGTCATACAAGTAGGAGGAGTCTGAGGCTGGATTTGAACGCAAGAAGATGAATCTTCCTGGTTTCAGATCTGGCAATCTATCCACGTCACCACCAATGTTCATTCCCTTCCGGATAATTAAAGCAGGAGTGTGCCAGAGCCAGCTCTAACTGAATTGAGAGACCCAATTATTAAACTGCCCATATGAACATTTACACTTCAGAAATCGGCAATTGCTACAAATCAAGTCTTGATATATTGTTCTGCTGATTGTCTAGACTTCAGAAAGCCTTAATTATACAGATTAAACTGAAAAGTATAAAATCCATATGTTGCATACCCTCCATGGTTGTGTAATAATTTCAAGCCCAGGTGGTATTGCCCTATAAGTATGGCTTAAGCTCAGCAGGAGCTCTGTAAGAAGACTTCACTATCCTGTGGGATAGTGAATAATCATCATCATAACAGTGATTGTGAACTCTTTGAGGAGAATGACTGTCTTTTTGCCTTTGTATTCCCAGTGCTTAACACAGCTCCTGGTTCATAGTGGGCACTTTGTTTAATCATTTCAATCATGACTGATTCTTCATGAACCTCTTTGGGGTTTTCTTGGGAAAGATATGGTAGAAATTTGCCATTTCCTTCTCCAGCTCATTTTACAAATGAGGAAACTGAGGCAAACAGGGTTAAGTGACTTGCTCAGGATCACACAACTAGTAAGTGTCTGAGACTGGAATGTTATATACAGTAGTAAACAGTATTAACAATGTAGTTGGATTAAAGCTATTAAATTTCTTATCCTAGAAATCCAGATGTAGACAAATACCTGGAGCAGGTACTATTATCCATAAAACAGGTTTTTTTTCTTCTCATTATCAGGTTTCATTCAAATAGAAGTCCAAATTTATTTAGAAAGTAAAAGTAATAATATTTTTTTTGAGTTCTTGATCTGTGACTTCATTAGTGTGGGAAGGGAAGGGATCAGAGAAGGAGATAAGCATTTATATAGAGCCTACTCTGTATCAGGCACTAGGCTCAGCTTTATAAATATCTCATTTTATCCTTAAACAATCCCAACAGCTAAGTGTGCTCTTATGATCCCTACTTCACAGAGGCCGAGAAGTTAAGCAAGCTAGTAAATGTTTGAGGCTGGATTTGAACTTCTGACTCTAGACCCAGCACTTCTCTCCATTGCAACACCTAGCTATATGGAACTCTAGGTAAAGAAACTACTTCTTCCATTGCAGATATGTGACTATTCTACCCCCTTAGAGTCTAATAGAGTTGCCTGAGTGTAATGAGATGTTAAGTAATTTTTTCAAAGTCACATAGCAATGTTTCTGTGTCCAAAGCTGCCTCACACTGTAATACTAATTAATTCAAAAAGTTAAACTTAATAAACATATGAAATCAAATATTTTTTTCTGTCTCCCATATGATCCTTCTCCCTTTCTCTTTCCCTTTTTTCCTCTTTCTTTCTATTCCATTAGGATACTTTAAAACAGTTTTCCAAATTGTCAAGAATAACTAGAACTACTGTCCAACTGTTCAAGGCCTTCAGTTAAACCATAACATTTACAAATCCTTTTGCAGAATTATAGGTAACAATAATCCATCACCTTTTTAGAAATAAATTTAATTTAAAGTGATTTCTCTTCTTGATTATATTGAACTCTGGGAAGTTCTGATTTTTCTCCCAACACATATTTCTTCTTCAAAGCATCACCTGTGTGTTTTCTTCCTTCACAGACTTTTTAATCTACTGGGGGTTTTTTGTTTTTTGTTTTTGTTTTTGGTTTTTGGTTTTTTTTTTTTACCATTTCAATAGCTAAATTTCTCCATTCTGACTTCATGGTCCCACATCTCAATAACTATAAA
Source organism: Sminthopsis crassicaudata (assembly GCF_048593235.1). Taxonomy (NCBI): domain Eukaryota; kingdom Metazoa; phylum Chordata; class Mammalia; order Dasyuromorphia; family Dasyuridae; genus Sminthopsis; species Sminthopsis crassicaudata. The sequence goes on along the minus strand of NC_133619.1, from coordinate 457,723,116 downwards.
TTTCTCCACACCAGTTTCAAGACTTCAACCTCAGTACTTTCTAATTAATCCAAAATGCAACTGTGGGTGCAGGGAAGAAAAGGATAACTCTTTTATTTATTACAAAGTTCATATTACTGCCCTTGCCTCCATTGTCCTTACTAATTAAGTCTGTTCAAGACTCTATACCATATCATCTTCCCCACTCTTCCCTGCAGCTCCCAACTCCTATCTCCTTTTCTTTCATTTTAGCTAAATCAGTATTCAACTGTCCCTCCATTCCTAATTCTGGGCGCTCTACTAGTCTATTCCCTCACTAGGACTGATAGAACATAAGCTTCTTAAGAGCAGATAATGCTTTAACTTTTTCCCTTTGTGTTTTCAGGACCTAGTACAATGCCTAGCATATTTTGGGGGGATTAGATCATTGTTTCTCTTTTTAAATTAAAAAATGTTTTGTTCAGCTCTTGACAAACACCATAAAACATCAGTATTTCCACATATAAAGAAAAGCAGAAAAAGGTTAATACATGAGATCTCTAACCCATTATATCCTATTTTCTTTTTTTAAAAATGTAGCTTAATATGATAGATTCAAAACTGTCCCTTGAGATCTGTGATTTTATTGGTGTAGCAGATCCAGTGCTAAGGGAATTTCCTCTACCAATGCTGGTGGGCACCTGCTTTGAAATCTAATTGTCTTGGAGAGTTGCCTAGGGAACCGAAAAGTCCACGCCACCTGTCTATGTCAGAAATTAGACTGGAATCCACATTTTCTTGACTCTGAAGACAGAGTTGTGTCCTTAAGCCCCAGTGATTCTTACCTAGCATCTAGCAAATGCTCAATATTTATTGAGTTGAACAATACTTTCTTATTGGATGTATTCTCCAGAAGTAAAGAATGTATCTTTGCCATCTTATAGCTTCACTCCCATTTAGGGTCATACAATCCTCTTAGAAGAGGCAGGGAATATCTTCACTATGTGAGTGAAGAAATGAAAAAAAAAAAAAAAAAAAGCAAAAGGAGGCTCTTTGGATCAGAGTGTGTTTTCTTCCTCTATGGCTAGCCTAGCTTTCTGTATTTTTCCTCTTATCTTCCTACCTTGCAAACTGCAAGTCGAATTAGCCCGTTCCAGCTTCCAACTCTCTGTTAATAATAGATACCGTTAAAACCCATATCTCAGTATCTTTTTTCAAGTAGATGTGTTTAAGGAGTGTCTGGTTTCCTTTTGCTGTGCACATACAAATGCTCCAACAATCTCTTGGTGTGTGGGTACAGACTTCTGAAATAGCTTGGTTTAGAGCAGTGGGGTCACACTTAAATAGAAATAGGGCTACAAATCCACATAGGAAGATCTCTGAGCTGCAAATTGACTTAGTTTTGTGATTTTATCTGTCTTACTGTATTTTAGAATATTTTGTTAAATGTTTTCCAAGTACATTTTAAATTGCTGGCAATAGTGTGTCCCATGGACATGTGTTTGATACTTCTTGTGTGGAGGCTAAAGGGTTGGAAAGGTGTTCAATCTTTTTTTTTTTTTTCCCTGAGGCAATTGGGGTTAAGTGACTTGCCCAGGGTCACCCAGCCAGGAAGTGTTAAGTACCTGAGGCCAGATTTGAACTCAGGTCTTCCTAACTTCAGGGTTGGTGTTCTATCCACTGTGTCACCTAACTGCCTCAGTGTTCAATCTTTTACTCATGAATGACTCTTCATGATCCCTTGACCATATCACACCAATACAAAGATTCCAGAGCCGTCTGCCATTTCCTTCTCCGGTGGATTAAGGCAAACGTGGCTAAGTAACTTGCCAGGGATCACAGAGCCAGTAAGTGTCTGAAGTCATATTTGACCTCAGTTCTTTTGACTCCAAGCCTAGCACCTAGCTGCCTCTGAAGGCATGAAAACTTGTATTCAAATCTTGCTTCAGACATATTCAAGGTATATAAGCCCAGGCAAGCCAATTAACCCTTAATTTCCTTATCTGCAAAATGAGAGGTTTAGACCATTTGGTCCATAAGGTCCCTTCTGGCTTTCAATCTATGATTCAAGACTCAAAAATCATTTGAGTTTTTTGAGTTCAAATCTCAACTCAAGAACTACCTCCTACATGAAGCCTGTCTTGATTGCTCAGCCACAATTCTTCCCAGCTCTGCCCCTCCTCCTTTTATCATAATTTACCTTAAATACCACATTGCCTTATTTTGGATGTATTTAGGTATATATGTTGAGAATGTAAGCTTCTTGAATTCAAGAACTGCTTCATTTTTGTTTCTATATCTCAGGAACCCAGAACATGCCCAGCATTGTTGATTGATTGATGTATTGATTTGAGCTTTCTAAGGCATTCCTTGAAGAAAATAAAATATCCCCACCAAAACAATTATCTCTTCTAGAACTCATCTGTGATGCTGGGAGATTGAAATGCCCCTTTCTGAATTAGAAGGGTGGCTCTTCCCTTCTAATTTTTTATAATTAATTTTTATAATTGTTTATGTGTATATATTTATACATATATGAAGATTCTATATATGTAATATATTTACATATATATAATTCTATATACATGTTTAGATATTATATATATATATATAAATATATAAGAAAATTCTAACTTTGGAAGTTTTATATATATATGTTTATATAATTAATTTATAATGAATTTTTATGATTGGAGAAACTAAAGCCCCCCCATATGCTGTTTAAAATGATGTTTTGGCTTTACTGGGAATAAAGTTGATCTTTCCCCCATTCTGGGGATCCCCACTTTCTCTTGACAGGAGATCAATGAGATTGCAATGAAAATTAGCAATAAATCCCTAATCCAGAACCTGAAAAGAAATCCTTAAACTGAAATTTTGGAAGAGATTCAGATAACATCTCACTACTCCTCCTCCAGTTCATGAATCCAGTGGAACCAAAATATAATCAAGTTGTTTGCTTATGAAAGGGTCAGAGCTGCGAAGCAGAAAGATGACTGGACTCTGTGATCTTGCACAATTTTATGTTCCCTCTCTTGAACAATTTTCCTTCTGGTAAAATGGAAAACAAGGGAGGGGCCTGGTTTAAATGATCCATAAAGCCTTCATGGGTAGCACAGGGAGACAGTGAAGGGAACACTAAACTCAAATCAGACGACCTGAATTCAAATCCCAATTAAGTCACTTATTACCTGCATCAACAGGTGCTAGTCATTCACCTTAGTGCCTCTAGGAGGTGCAGAGGATAAAGTGCTGGACTTGAATCAGGAAAAGCTGAGTTAAAATCTAGCCTTAGACACTAATTGTGTGATCTTGGGCAAGTCATCTAACTTCTAGTTGCCTCAAGTGTAAAATGAGGATCATAACATTTATCTCTCAGGGCTGTTGTGAGGAAACAATGAGATGCTATTTATAAAGTTCTTAGCATGGTACCTAGCACATAATAGTTACTTAATAAATGCTTGTTCCTTTCCCCTTCTTTCTTCTAGACCTAAGTCCTGTAAATTTTTTTTTTCATTTTGACCTATGAATTTATTGGTGTGGGGAAATTGCCATGCAAATTATAATTCTAGAAAACTGACTATGGCACTGAGAGATCATGGTATTTGCCTAATATTGCCAATATGGGTCGTCTTACTGTATCCGAAGCCTATCTATGATCTGCTGAGTCTAATTACTTCTCAAACCAATAAATTTTTAATGGAGCTAGAAACTTTAAAAATCAGTCTTTGAGGTTGAATCTATTGTGTGTATGTGTCTATGTGTATGTGTGTGTATAAAAGAGAAAGAAGAGAGAGTGACAAAGCCAGAGACAGAAACAAACAGAAACAGAGACAGTGAGACAGAAACAGAGAGAAAGAGAAGGAAGGAGGGAGGGAGGAAAAGGAAGAGGGAAAAGAAGACAGAGAGGGAAAAGGAGAGGGAAAAGAGGGAGGGGGGAGACGAAAAAAGAGAAGAAGAGGGGGATGGAAAGCAAGAGGAAAAGAGAGAAAAAGAGGGAGCAGGAGAGAAAGAAAACATGTGTTCAGGGAATTGAGCAGGACACACTTGATGAAAAATTGATTTTCCTCTAGCCCAGTTGAAGTAATCACAAAATAAATGACAAGATACAGAGACAAGGTGTTATGCTTTTAAATAAAATGTAAAGGAAAGTTTATACTTTTTGTTACCTTTCTATTGGAAATAGATGTTCTTTGAAGCAAACTCAATGGAACTAGAACATAGCTTTCCATTGGTTGTTGAAGATTGGTCATCTTCCTACGGGGTCTTTCCAAAAAAAATCTTGACAATCTTGAATCAATCAGAACAGGATGATCAGTGATGTGCTGGTAAATATTTAACAACCAGCTCCCTGGAGGGGGAAGGAATACCCAAAGCACACTCTTATATTTAATTAAATTTTTTATTTTTATTTTTTTCGTCACTTTCTTAAGCCTGGAAATCAACAACAATATAAAATAAATCAAGTCCTGGTTTGAAGTGTTTGCTGGTTTGGAGGCAGGTAGGTAGTTCAGTGGTCAGAATTCTTGACCTGAAGTCAAGAAGACATCTTTCTGAGTTTACATCTGGCCTCTGACACTAGGTTATGTGACCCTAGGTAAGTCATGTTTTAGCTCTATCTCTGTTCCTTCACCTGTAAAATGAGCTGGAGAAAGAATGACAAACCACTTCAGTATTTTTGTGAAGAAAGCCCCAAATGGGGTCACAAATAGTCAGCTCAACTAAATAACAACTGAAAACAAGCTGATTTCCAAGGTACAATTGTTCATGGACAATTTAAAAATTGGATCCAAGTTGAACTGGCTCCAGCACGCTCTTGATTGTGATTCCTGGCTGTAGAGAAAGGAGAGACCTATGGAGAAAAACTCTAACTTTGGGGAGTTAGGAAGAGATAGCTATGGGGGAGTTTGGGGGAACTTTGCCTTTCCCTTTTTCATCGTTGCCAGAAGGCAGTGGTGTAGGGTAGATCAGCAGAAATATTGAGTGCTCAGTCAAACCATATGTCTTCCCACAGGGAGCTAAATGTCTTTTGAGATAGGAAACAGCTCTGAGGAGTGTGTGACCTCTGGCAGCACCAGGGGGGAAAAGTAGCTTTGGATTCAAAAGAGAATTAAACTTGGCAGTCAAAATCCAGTTGGGGAGCATTATGAGAATAGCATGACAGGAGAAGGGTCATCCGTCCTGCAGTGCCTGAAGGTTGCCTGTCTTGGCCCTGAAAGTTCCCTGATCTGACTTCCTCCCAATATTCTCTTCACATGTATTCACTCTTTGCATTGACCCCATATGTATTTGTGGGAGAGTATGTCCCAGGTTATGTGAAGAATGTTTTGTAGCTCCTATTCTTCCTAGACCACATCAGTAAGTGCCTTTCTTTTGAGATAATTGGTTTTGAAATGATAATTGGCTGGTTATTAAAAGCCAGTTTACCAGGAAGAGCTTGGGAACACTTGTTTTAGAAATGCAGACTCACAGAGAGCCATAACCCCCTGGTACTAGTCGGCTTCTATGGATCCAGCCTGCATCTTAATCCAGTCAGAGGGATAACCCCAAAGTGAAGGCTACAAATTAATCAGATAACCTCCTCTCTCCTGAGCAGGATAAGTCAGAACCCATTAAAAGAATGGGTTGCCAAGTCTTGTCAATTCTATCTCTATGACATCTCAGGCATCTTATCCTCTAGTCACTCAGGTTCAGGCCCTAGTCACCTCTCTCCTGGCTTCCTATAAAAACCACCTAATTGGTCTCCTTGCTTCTAGTTTCTCCCCTCTTCAATCATTCAGAGCCCCACAATTCACTAAATTCAGACAGACACAGTCTTTTTTTTTTTTATGTGGGTCCTTTTCCCTTTTTTTATGACCTCTTTGGGATACAGGCTCAATAGAGACACTGGTGGATCAAAGGGTATGCATACTTTGATGGCCCTTTGAGCATAGTTCAATATTGCTCTCCAGAATGGTTGGATCAGTTGACAATTCCACCAACAATATATCAGTGTCTCAGTTTTCCCACATCCCCTCCAACATTCATCATAATCTTTTCCTGTCATCTTAGCCAATCTGAGATACCTCAGAGTTATCTTAATTTGCATTTCTCTGATCAATAGTGATTTAGAGCATCATTCTAATTTTTTCTTCTGAAAACTGTGTGTTCATATCTTTTGATCATTTATCAACTGGAGAATGGCTTGAATTTTTATAAACTTGAAACTCTTTCTTCAAAACTCAGGTCACTTGAGTTTTGTCAGGTGCCACCTCTTCCATGAAGTCTTCCTTAATTTCCAAAGGTCCTAATTATCTCATCTTCCAATTATCTTGTTTATATACTTGTTGTTCAGTCATTTTTTTTTGTTCAGTCATTTTTAAATGTGTCTAACTCTTTCTTGGAGTGGTTTGCCATTTCTTTCTCCAGTCCATTTTACAGTTGAGGAAACTGAGGGATATAAGTTTATCAAGTGACTTCTCCAGAGTCACACAGCTTGTATTTGAGGCCAAATTTGAACTCAGGAAGAATTCCAAGTCCAGTGTTCTATTCATTTTTCCACCTACCTGATATAGTTCTACCTTTTTCAGAGTAGAATGTTGTTGAAATACACAGGAGCTGTTGGAATACATGGGAGCCACCTGATAGTGGCTGCCGGAAATCCAATCCAGAATGGAACTCCTCTTATGAGAGCATGATACAAGGAGACTGAGAGGCAGTTGCTGTTCTCTGACCTCTCTGACTATTGTCTGACCACTCTCCTCTTCCCTCTTCCTCCAATTTATCTCATTCCCAGTCCGCAACACCTGTGTCAATAAAGGTTGCCTTGCAGCTCCTTCAGATGCTATGATCCATAGCTGTGGAGGCTCTAGGAGAATTGACCTGTCCCTTAACAGAATACAAGCTCCTTATGGACAGGAACTATTACTTTTTTTTCTGTTTAACTTTTTATCTCTAAAGTTTAGTACAGTACCTAGTACATAGTAGACATTAATAAATATTTGTTGATTTGCTGAATTCTTTGTATTGTCCTGCCCAGTTAAAAATGAATGAGAGTTCTATCTACCTTTGCTCTCTTTTACTGTCCTTCATCCTCCTCCTTTCATACCTTGAAAAAAAAAAAAAAGAACATCTGTAGTTAAGAGTGGGATTTACTTAAGAGTGGGATTTACTGGCTAGATTTCTTTCTTAAGGACCAGACCTAAAACCTAAACCAATCTAATTCTAATTGGCTACCTACAGGACCTAGGCTAAATCCCATTTGATCAGTGTTTGGTTCCTGATTGATTCATTCTGTTTGGATGTAAACAGCAATTATTTCTGCTTTGGCCACAACCCCCCCCTTAATTTATTTATTCATTTATTTAGATTTTTTTGGATTAGATGAAAGAGGAGATTCTTTGTCTCAATTGCTACCTAGCCTTAATTACTGAGTGATTGTGGGCTCAATAAAATTCACACCTATTGAAGACCTTAGTTTAAGGAAACCAAGGTCTCCCATTTCATCCAGGGCTATCTCTAGTCATCCTGATCTATGTCTGGCCCCTGGACCCAGATGGTTCTGGAGGGAAAAATGAGGCAGATGACCTTGCACAGCCCTCCCTCACTTAAATCCAATTCACTTTCATCGCCTCCCTGATGTCATGGTGCTCTTTGAGAATGAAGTGGCAAACAACAGCCTTGCCAGGCTCTCTAGGATTTTTGAGTCCTCATTCTTGGCCACAAACAATAGTTTCTTTGTACTAAGTCCCTAAGGCATGATGGTCAAGAAAGTCCATGTTAGTCAGACCAATTGCTGGGAGCCTGATTTTTTTTTTCTGAAACAAGTTAAGCATCTCAGATAACAAATAGCCAAAATCTAGATCATTCACACAGCTGGACCCAGAGCTCTGAAAGGAGTTCTTTGTCAGGGAAGAGCACAGTCTGGCTGCAAAGTCAGAGGGTGGGATGGCAGGTGAACTAGACACATGGAAGGATGTCTCTGCTCCAGGCTTTTAGGTAGGATGGATAGAAATGGTTGGGAGACTGTGTCTGTCTGAATTTAGTGAATTGTGGGGCTCTGAATGAGTTGCCTTGTAATGGATGGAAAGTCCAAACAAGATAGTCCATGGAGGGGAGAGGCAAATTTTCAGTAACAATGTAAGACCAAGAGTCAATTGACCTCAAGCTACTCTTCATTTTCTACATTATTTTGGAGTGGAGGGGAGGGGAGTTGCCAAAGAAAAACCAATCACAGAAAAATGAGTAGATCCTTTGAAAAGAAACTTATTCTATTAATTAGGCATGTGATTTCTTTGGTTCCATCTGTGTCTAAAAATCTATGACCCTAAGACTGCACATGAGGACAGGGGAAAAAAATTTATAGAGAGAGATTGGAAGAACCAAATAATAGCATTTTTAATAACAGCTAACACATAATGCTTTATGGTTTGCTAAGTGATTTTACAAATATCTCATTTTCTCCTCTGGGAGGTAGGTGCTACTATTATCTCCATTTTACAGATGAGGAAACTGAAGGAGGCAAGAGTTAAGTGACTTGCTCAAAGTCACATAGGAGATTTCTGAAGCAGAATTTGAATTCAGGTCTACATTCCATATACTATACTTAGCTGCCTCACTACAAAAATTTCACCAAACACCCTTGTTTCAAGTCTCCTGTTCCTTAAAGCTGAAGACTAGCTGACAAGATTGTGTTTGGAAAGGAAGAAGAGATGGGCACTAATAACCTGGGATAAGGAAGGTAGGGGGGAGGAGTGAAACAGGTCAGCTTCCATTGCTCACTGGTACCATGGACTGCAGATATATGGATGACAATACCACTAATGCCACTATTGACAGTGTATATTTGTTGCAGGAAACATTATCAAAAGGACATTAGATACAACTGAACAATGAACTCTATACTATATTAACTAGAGTGTTGGTATTAATAGACAAAACACCAATGGAAAACACTCACAAAAAGAGACTCCAAGGAAATATATTTATTTTGCTTCAACACTGCTCTCTTGGATTCTAGTCTGGCTCTAGCTCAGATTCTGGGAAATAAAACTGCACACATAATTTGCTCTATCCAGAACTTTTAACTAATTAGATGGGCAGGTTTGGGGTGTAGAATTCGGAAGGGAAACAAACGTTTAGTGTACCACTGTACATGAGCAGACCCCCAAACACTTTTAACCCCACCACTCGAGAACATAGATTGAGTGTCTTCCTAACCCACATGCAATAGGCTGAATCCCTAGAGGACCACTTACTGTTGCTCCCCTCAGGGTTCTAGGGGACCCTTGTTAATATAATATAATAACCTATAATATAATAATAATAACCTATGTAATAGGTTAATAGGTTGTTAATGCTATAGCTCACAAGACCCTACTGATGTGTTTCATTAATTATCAACTATATCAATGAGTCAGCCAGACTCAATTAGCTTGGTATATTTACTAAAGTAATGTTCTGGGCAGGGCCTACTTACAATAGGAAAGGACATTTAACCAGAATGTTAAGGAGAAGGACATTTAATGAGAATATATGTTGAGGATATTATGAGTTAATTCAGTTAAAAATAAAACCAAACATTTTTCTATTTCTGAGTTTCCCGTGGTGGTTTGCCAGCAAAACTTCATGTCTATTTATATTCAGATGACCAAAAACTAGAGCGTTCAGTCCTCTGAACGAATTAAATCTTGAAGATAAGTTTTAAGGAAAATGATAGCCTAATTTGAATGGATTATGGGAGTGGTGATGGTTAGGGTATTGCTCTCAATATATCACAAGCCATGGTAAGGCTTTCTCATGTTTTATAAAATTATTACTAGTCAATGCTAATATCAGGGATATAAAAGCTTGACGTAGGCAATACTGAAGGAGAAAAAAAAACTAAAAGAAATGGCAAAAATAAAGCAAACCAATATAAAAGCTCCCCGGAGGAATGCCTGATATGAAAAAAAAAAAAAAAAAAAAAAAAAAGGAAAGGAAAGGAAAAGCTCAAAAATCCAAGATTTAGGCCCTCTCCTCCCTCATTATTTCTGAAGGATTGAGTCCCACAACTAATGTGGTCCATGTAGTGGATGATAATCAAATCTTTGCAATTTTTAGCACCAGGAAATGAGGGGCTACAAGAAAATTAATGACATTTCAACAGTCACCATTCCTCATTACAGATCAAAGAAAATTGCCCCATGCTACTATCCAATTATGCTTCTCTGACCCCTCTGCTTAAGATCAACTCCTACCTGAGAACTTCATGGGGAATTTGGGAGTACTAAATCTTCACCTGATTAGAGGCCTCTAACAACCTGGTCCACTTTCTCTGGGGGTTTGAGATAAGTGGGTAGATACTTTCATCTTCCTCTCAATTCACAGAAAGCAAGACCCCTATGAAAATTCTACTGGTTGAACTTCTAAGCCCTATCTGGATGGGGGGTGGGGAGTTGTTCAATCATTGAGTACTGTACTGTGACAATAAGGAAAAGCAAATAAGTTCTGGATCACAGTAAACACAGATCTAAAGTTGGCTTCCCAACTGGGGAATAGCTAAACAAGCTGTGGTATATGATTATAATGGAATATCATTGTGCTATAAGAAATAACAAGCAGGATGATTTCAGAAAAACCTGGACAGGCTTTTTTAAACTTTTCAGTAGTACTTTATTTTTCCAGTTACATGTAAAGATAGTTTTTAACATTCATTTTTGTTCCCAATTTTTTCTCTCTTCCCCCTATAACTCCCTCCTCCCCAAAACAACAAGCAATCTGACATAGGTTATATGTATACAATCATTTTAAATATATTTCCATATTAGTCATGTTGTGAAAGAAAAATCAGAACAGAAGGGAAAATTCATAAGAAAAAATGAAAAAAAAATTAAGGTTTTAATTAAGCATGTTTCTACTCTTTGATCCAGCAGTGTCACTGCTGTATCTGTATCCCAAAGAGATCATAAAAGAGAGAAAAGGGCCCACATATCCAAAAAATGTTTGTAGCAGCTCTTTTTGAGGTGGCAAGTAATTGGAAATTGAGTGGATGCCTATCAAATGGCTGAATAAATTATGGAATATGACTATAATGAAATATTATTGTTCTTTAAAAAATGATGAGCAGGTTGATTTTGGTAAAGCACGGAAGGACTTATATGAACTGATGCTGAGTGAAGACAATTCCAAAGGATTAGTGATAAAGTATACTATCTACTTCCAGAAAAAGTACTGATATTGTTTGAGAATATAAACTGAAGCACACAATTTTTCACTTTCATTTTTTCATTCTTTTTCTTTCATTGAATCTTCTTGTACAAAATTACTAATATGGAAATGTTTTACATGATTGTGTATGTATAACCGATATGTAATTGCTTCCCATTTCAGGGGGAGGGGAGGGGAAGGCAAGATAGAATTTGGGACTCAAAAATTTTTTTAAATGTTTAAAAATTGGTTTAACATGTAATTGGGGGGAAATACGTAAGCATATATATGCATGAACACACACATATATATGTATGTATACATATACATATGTGTGTATATATATATATATATATATATATATATATTTTTTTTTAAATAAAAGTTGACTTCCCTTTGTCATTGACTGACCATGCCAGTGCCCAGTCTGCTGGGGACCAGCTCTCTGCTCACCCTTCTGTCTCTGGATAGCCACTTCTGGAAAGAGACTAACTTTACTGCCAGCCACTAGCTGCCACTTGACCCACTGCTGCTGCACATCATCATAGCTATTGGTGTTTGCCCCACTGCCCACTCTACCAGAGACAACTATTTCCCCATTTTCCCCTGTGCTGAAGCTTGAAGGTAGTCAAGGGTTCTGCCACTCCACTCTGTGCCAGACCAAGATGATTAACACTATTGGGATCAGACCTTTTCCTGCCCTATTTTGAGCTAAACATCGCCCCCCAATTTCCTCTTGACCTGGGACTTATTCTAACCTCCTGTGCCTGGATAAGCATCCCTCTTCTATGCCAGGATACCCCAGTTCCTCAGGCTATGGCCAAGTTTCATCATAGGCTTGCCCTGCCACTGCCCTCTCCCAGCCTCCACTGGGGAGAATGTGCTGGGACAGGAGCACTAATGCTACTACCACAGATGGAGCCAACCCTGTCCCCACTATGTAGTGACAACTCCTGGAAGTTCTTTCTCCCCTTTGCAGAGCCCTTATGATAATTATTCTTAGGTATGAGATAGCTTTATGTGGGGCTTTTTGTAGGATTTTTACTTTACTTCCTTACTTATATTCAATTATCTTTAGATCCCAGGGCAGACACAAACATCATCCATTGCTGCTCTGTATAACTGAGCTAGGATTCTCATTTGTGGTCAAGGCAGAAGAAGAAAAGACACATGAGGTTTTGAAGGGCATGACTGCAACTTATTCCAGAAACTCAAATCTCCAATTCAGATTACCAGCTGGCTGCAGAATTGGCTTGGTTTTTCATACAAAACTCACAGGATGTGATTTTGATGCTCTGATTATTCCAAAAAAGATGTGTAGACTTTGTTCACACCTGGCTCATACTTCTTATTAACTGACTGAGGTCTTCTCACCTGATAAATATATCCACATCTTGCTAATTATCTTAAGTAGAATGTACTATTCATTGATGAAATTGAGTCCTACCCTACAGAAAGACAAGAATTGGTGAAATTTCTTTGGTACAAGAAATTGCTTTTATGGACTTATTGGTTATTCTGGCCATTTCTTTCTTTTCTTTTCCCCAACATCTTCCCTCCAAGAAGCCCAATTTAAGTAGCTTGAGTAGCCTCACATTTTATGAATCCTGAGCATAAATAAAGCATGGCTATCATATGGTGTATTAAAAACTGACTGATTCAGCTCTCTAGCCAAAAGAATTCTCTGTTAGCGAGCTTGTCCACTAAACTACAATGCATAATCATTGATGTTGGTAATAATCATCCTTGAAGGTCCTGCAAAGTCCTTGAAGTGACTTCTGAGTCATCAAAGAAAGATTAAATTATGTTCAGTATAGTTTCACTGTTACTGTCCAGGCCCAGTGTAATTAGGAGGTAATCAGCCAAGGTCTGGCTATTAAGGCCAAGGTGAGAAGCAAATAACAAAAAGGACTGGAGTATTTTCATGGGAAGATTATCAGGGCAATCCAAAAGGCTGAAAGCTTAAAGCAAGTTCCAGGTCAGGAAACTCAAATGAACAACTATTTATTTAGCACCTTCTCTGTGCAAAGGAACTCTAGGTTCCTAGGATATAAAGATAAAGAATGATATAGTCCCTGCTCCCAATGAGCTTATATTCTTCCGGGATGGGGATGGGGGTGGCAGATACAAAATGTACACAAGTAACTAAATACAAAAGAATATCAAGTAATTTTGAGGGTCAGAGTCCTAATTCCTGGAGAAATCAGAAAAGACTTCATGGAAGAAGTATCACTTAAGCTGTGCATTGAAGAAAGTTAGTAAAATAACTAACTAACTAAAAAGTAACTAAAATAACTATTAATAAAAAATAATAAAAATAAAGTAAAATACTTATTGAAAGCTAAGGAATCAGGATTATGAAGCATGACAGATTTTATTTGCAGTGGACTGCTAAAAGGGCAGCTAGTTAGTGTATGGGAATATAGCACCTAGCCTAGGAGTCAAAAAGACCTGAGTTCAAATGTGGTCTAAGATACCTACTAGCTATGTAAATCTGGGCAAGTCACTTAACCCTGTTTACCTCTGTTTCCTCATCTGTAAAAATGAGCTAGAGAAGAAAATAGAAAACCCCTGCAATATCTTTGCCAAAAAAACAAACAAACAAACAAAAAAAACCCAGTGGGGTCAGGAAGAGTCAAACATAACTAAAAAACAATGATGCTTTTTTTTTTTTTTTTTTAGCCATATCCAACCCCCTTGCTAGAAATGAAGCTTCTGCACAAGTTCTTTTTCTGAGTCCATACAAGTTCGGGATATTTTATTCAAATCCTCTTAAATGGTTCTGTGATTTTATGCATGTGGTCCTCCTGACTCCAGGGCCAGTGTTCTGTCCATTGTGCCATCTAGCTGCCCCCAATTTCATGCATTTGGATGACCTTTCCAATGATGCAGATCAAAATCCATCCACAGCCACTTGGTCTGAGTCTTGGTCTCCTATACTCCTATACTCCCACAAATTTGCCAGAGAAGGTCCACCCAATAGACTGGAGTGGTCATCAGAACCAAGGTAGCACCCAGGGGATCCCCAATCATTCTACTGTATCACAGAACCAGCTCATCTTCTCAATTTCTTTTTCTCTGATTCTTTGCTGAATCCTCCTTCCCTGTAATGTCACAACCAGCTCACACTTACCATATGCTGTTTCATTGCTTCTGTGTGACACTCATGTTCACATGAGACAGATGTGTCTTCCAGTCATACAACAGCCAGTAGTAGGATGTTAAAAATGGGCTTTTGAGTGTGGGAAAGTTAAAGGACTTTTGCAATTCCCCAAAAGCAATCCAGTTTCTCTTTTCTTCCCAATTCAAGTCCCAAATTATTGTCCATCTGTATGCTCTGTCTCATAAGCATTTTATATACTCTATAGTACTTAAGTCTTTTGAATTCTAGAGGAAAAAAAGTGGACAAGGTATGGGAAAAATGGAAATTCAGTTAACCAGAACATTTGATGAATAACAATAACCACTATCACTTTTTTAGCACTTAAAGGTTTGCCAAACATTTATAAATATCTCATTTACTCCTTCCAACAACCCTGGGAGGAAGGTGCTATTATTGTCCCCATTTTACAGATGGGAAAACTAAGGCAGGCAGAGTTTAAATGACATGCCCAGGCTCACACTACCAGTTAAGTGTCTGGGTTCAAATTTAAATTCATGTCTTCCTGAATCCAGGCTCAGAACTGTATCCATAGTGCTATTTAGCTGCCTCAACACCCTATTCATTGGCCATTAAGACTAACTAATCTTCTAATTCTATTTTATTTCATTTCATTAATGTCTTGTGATCACATCACTGAAATTTCTGGATATTACCATCCCTCACCCTCTAAACTGAACCCTCTCTTGTAACAAAGACAGTTACTTAAACCACAACAATAATTACTTTTTCTAAAGTATCTTACTATATGGGTAACATTTTGCTTTGCTCATCATTTATCTCCTGGTCAAGAGAAGGAAGCAAAGTTTTATTCTCTGTTCTCTTGCGCTATTATTCAACCCCTTTATTTTATGGAGGAAGAAACTGAGTCCCAGAGAGGTTAAGTGAAGATAAAGAAAATGGTAGCCATAGCACAATCTCAATGATACTTCTACAATGATACTATTTTAAAAGTATCATTGTCTACACCATTTCCCCAGTACCCTAAATTCAGACTAATTTACAAGGAAATTAGCTTTCATAGAAGGTCTGAATACTTTTCCAGTATTCAAAGGCTTCATGGAAATTAAAGCTTACTGTCTCATTTCCATCTTTCATCAGAGATTTGATATATCTCCACATTTAACCTTCAGAAGGAAGTATTCTAATGCGGAAAAAGCTCTCTGTCTCTTTCTGTTTCTGTCTGTCTGTCTGTTTCTCTCTCTCCCTGTCTCTCTTTCTCTCTGTCTCTGTCTCTGTGTGTATATCTTTTTTCCTCTCTCTTAGCTTGAAGACATAAGAAAAGGTATATGTAGAGCAAAACATTTGGAAAATGAAAGAGAAGGATAAATAGGTTTCTAAGATGCTTTGGAAGAAATATATTCTTTATGCAAAATAACCAGATTTCAGGGAGTCATTAAGCCAAGCAAAGAAAATCATTGAAATTCCCTACATGGAAAGAAAGGCCATTATAATTAAGGGCATGAAGCTTTCACAGAAATCACTTTGCATACAGTCTGTCTGAGTTTCATCATTACTACTTTCCAAGTTTTATGAGTAAAAGAACATATTTAATTCAGTAGTGAGAGACCCAGGGAAAGGTACAATGGTCCCCATTGCAGTTTTACAGGGATCTCTTTTCAAAGTCTTTTTGACCATGTAACAGTACAAGAGTGAAAAAGTCATAAGGTCATAAAAAGAAAGAGGAGTATCCCCTGGAACTTGTGCTTATTACTGTATTATTTAACATTTTTATCAATGAATTGAATAAAGGCATAAAGGACGTTTGACAAATTTACAAATGGCACAAAACTTGGAGGGACAGTTAACACAATGTGTGATAAAGTCAAGATTCAGAAAGAGCCACACAGATTCTGTGGTCAGAAATTGAGTTGACGTCTAATTCATCATCTGAAAAATGTTCATTTGAAAAATATCTTAAGATTTTAGTGAATCAACAAATCAACAAGTATTTATTATGTGGCAGTTGCTGTGAAAAGCACTGGGAATAACAATACAAGGAAAAGGGAAGACAGTTCCTGCCTTCCTGGAGTTTCTATTCTTATAGAAAAGACAATACACTATAAGCTGAAAAACAGAATACTATTCATAGGGGTCATGTCCGAGAAAGTCATGAGAAACAAGAATATAATCTAGAGAGGAAGGAAGATATGCCTGACCTAGGCATCCACCTTAAAATAAAAGTTCTAGAAGGAATCAGTTAATCAGAAGAAGAGGCTGCAGGGACAGATGAGGTAGGATACACTTTCAAGTTAAGGGGATTTCTATAGAGGAAATCTGCAGAGTGAAGAGTGCAACCTAGAGAGGAATGAAAAGTGAAATAAAAATCAACAGAGTGATATGGCCCCCAAGATAGTTAATATAATTCTAGCTTCCTTAATAGAGCCACCATATTAAAGTCTAGTCAAGTGGAAATCCCACACAATTCTGTCCTGATCCAACCAAACCTCAAAAAATGACCTTCCTTTCAAAGCATTCCATTTTAGGAAGGGGATTAACAAATTTGACAGCTTCCAAGAAGGTTAGCTACAATGGGGAAGAGTCTAATTCATGTCAAATAAAGATTAGTTGAAGAAGTTAGGGTTATTCACACTGGAAATAAGACTATGCAGAGAGAAGATAAAAGTTGTTTGCAAATTTAGAAAAGATTATTATATGAAAAATTCTCTGCTTGACCCTAGGAAAGAACTATGGTTGGAAGTTGCAAAAAAAAAAAAATTAGTACTAATAATAAGAAGAACTAACCAAAAGCAGAATTGACTGCCTCTGCAAGAAGTAAGTAGATGTCTCTTTAATGTAAGACTCCAAGCAAAAGCAGGCTGACCACTTGTTTGTGGAGGATCATCTGGCTCAAGTATAGGTTGGTCTAGGTAGTCACTGAAATTCCTTCCAGTTCTGAGATTATGGCATTCTATATGCTTACATGGATTGATTCATGATATCCAAATGCAAAAAGTCAATTGACAAATATTTATTGCACTTGTATTTAAAAAATACAAATGTAGCATCATCTGACTGATAGGGACCATTCCTATTCTAATTGACCGATAAGCTAGAAGAACTGGTGCTTCAAAGACTATGCAAAAACAAGTTACATTCTGAGATCTAGTAGGGGATTGGGGGTGAAGCTGCCAGACCCATTCATCAACCTAGTCTTTATGATATTGGAGTACATGGCAGCTATGGATTCTGTCAGGCCTAGACAAGTGTGAGTTAGGATTGTCTTTCCTTCCTTGGGTCTGTGACCTCAAGATGGATATATCCAGATGGCAATATTGAAAACGCTGAAAGGTCCAAAGGTTCTGGCAGGCCTGAGAAGGTGCAGTTACAATGTCTTTGAATTATAGTAGCTAGTAGCAGGAGAAGCATTTGCATTAGAAACACTGAAAACAAGTAGTCCAGAAAGAGGGAAAGGGCAGATTCAGGGATTTTGACTGTTTGTACTATAGAAGAGTGGCCCCTCTGGATACAAGGAAGAAAGAGACTGGGAGCTCAGATGAGTAGCCCATGCAGTGCAAATAATACACCCAATGGAAACTTGGCGAAAGCAAAAAGAAAAAGGACCCAAATGGGCCCTGAAACACCAGGAGTTGTGTATTACCAAGTGAATTTTCTGCATATTTGGCTCATTACCATTGTATTCTAAGTCTGAGCCCACTCGTCTCATGGACACTATGTACGTGAGCATACCCTAGACTTTTGGAATGTTTTACACTAATTGGTCTTGCTATCTGTAAATGTCTTTACTAAAAATCAACTCTATTCTCCGATTGTTAAAAAGCACACTGATGAGGGCTCAGGAGTTATAGTCATTGAAGCAGTTACCCAAAAGATTACTCCAAGAACTCAGTCACCCACATGGATATCCAATCCAAGTTAGGGAAGTAGCCCAGAAGGGGCATTCAATAAGTAATAAGGAGAATACAAAGAAATAGAAAACATAGCTTCTGCTCTTAAAGAGCATATAATAAAGAATCTGCATTCTCAATGATTAGGCTAGACTGTATAAACCTAAAAAAGATAACTAGTGATACAAGACAATTTAGGATAAATGTCTAAATTCAGGGAAGGAAAAGATGACTTTAGGTTGCAAATTCAGGAAAAGTAGAAATTAAACTAGCTCTTAAAAATTAGATGAAATTTAGATAAAAAAGACAAAATGACAATAAGAAAGCAAATAATAACAGTTTTTATTTACATAATACTTGTCCTTATAAGAATCCTTGGAGGTAGATATTATTGGTCCTGTTTTATAGACAGGGAAACTCAAGCACAGAAAGATTTTGACTTACTGATAGATGATAGCTATTAAATGTCAAAGTTGGGATTCAAAGTCAAATCTCATCTTTCAAGGTCTACTGTTCACTCTACTTATGCCACACTACCTTTTTAAAGTGCAAACTCTATTTGAGACTGAATTAGATCAGTTGGTTGAGCTAGAGTAGTAGTTTCCTGTGAAGAATAAACCAGGAAAACTTAAATTGAATGAGAGTATGATTTAAAAGATCTCATATATTATCCATACTTTAGGATCATAGATTGTGAATTGTGAATTGGACCTTGAAAGCAATCTAATCCTCTCCCTTATTATACAAATAATGGAACTAAGGCTGAGAAAGAAGATTAAGTGATTTGCCTAAGATCACATAAGTAGTAAGCATTGGAGGTGAGATTTGTACCTAGGTCTTCTGATCCCAGATTTGGGGTTTTTTCCCCTAATTTTAAATTGTCTTGTTTTGTTTTCTAGTTAATGTGAGTAGCTGTACAGGTTAAGGAACCGTGGCCTTGACAAATAATAAGGAGGACACCGACAGCCTTCACTTTCTTCACAAAAATGATATATCTAACTTTAACCTCAAAGATGGCCCTTCTCTCTTACCCAGGGTGCTTCTGAGCTGCCTCCATCACCTGCCCATTTTTGCTCTCAGTTGGTGTTTACTGAGAATTCACATTCACTGTACAATATTGTTAACCTAAGCAAAATATAGGTAGGAAGGAAAATTTTCTGCTGAACTGCACAAAATGCATGGTCCATCCCAGTATGATGATGATGATAATGATGATGACTAAGCACAATCTTTCTAAGTGGGCTCTCTCTTTCTCTCAGATCTCTGCCCCTCTCCAGTTCACCTCCCATCCCAACCTCAGCTACCCCAGGATATTTTTAAGGCATAGTTCTGATCATGTCACATGCACTCAAGAAGCTCCCAAAGTTCCCTCTGGCCTACAAAATAAAATGCAAATTCCTTTGTTGGACATTTTAAAGCCTTTCACAATCTGGCTCCAGACTACCTTCCCAGGGATGATGTGTAACAACTCTCTTTAATTCACTCTATATTGCAGACAAACTGGCTGTTCTCAATATACTACTGTCTCCTCTCTCCATTCTACCCTGTGCCAAAACTATATTCCCTCCTCCCCTCTGCCTTTTAGAATCCCTTTAATTTCCTTCAAGGATCAACTCAAATTCTACTTCCTAGAGGAGACCAGTACTGATCTGCCCAGCTGTTAATCCCCTGACCCACAAAACTGCTCTGTATTTACTTGGCATACATTTTCCATTTACTGATCTGCATTCATATTATGGGCTAGAGTGGGGGGAGGGAGGGGTTCTTTTTCTCTCCCAGTAGAATGGAAATTCCTTGACCTCAAAAACTGTGCTGCTTTTCTTTTTTGTATCCCTAGCACATAGCAAATGTCTAGAATATAGTAGTTGATTAGTAAATGCTTATTGGATGAATAAATGAATGAATAATGATGATTTATCTGTTCCCTGGGATGATGAGCTCAATACCCCTGCTTTTCTTCCTTAGCATGAGAAACAGCAGAGTTTGATAGAAAGAACTCTACTTGACCTAAAAGATCTCTTATAATTCTCAGTCTGGGGACCTATGAAATGACATCAAGCAAGATCTGGTTTTGAATCTTGCCTCTGAAATACGGTAGAGTAGAAAAAGCATTGGAATTAAAACAGGGGAACTAGTTTCACCATCACTTGACCATCACTGACTTACCTCTCTGAGGGGGCTCATCTCAGAGAGCGGTAAAATGAGGAGACTAGAGCATAGGACCTCTTGTGCTCTTCCAACTCTAGATTTGTGATCCCCAGCTTGCTGACTGTGCAAACATAATCAAGCCATTTAACCTTGCCTCAGTTTAGTCGCCTAAAATATGGATTAATTGTAGCACTTATATCACACAGGGTTGTGAAGATCAAATGAGATGCTGAATACCTTCAAAAATCAACATCTAGGACTGAATGAAGAAGTAACTGCATTTTGAACTGAAATCACAGTTTCCTCGTAAAGGGCCATACCCCCAAAAGCCAATAATTATGAAATAAACTGAATTAGGAAGACTTGTAACTTTACTTTGCTTGTGAGTTGTTATCAGAGAGAAACTGGCTTGCTGACAATCTTATTTTTATGTTAGGCATGTGTTGCACACGTGGGACTGAAAATGTAGCAATTGGTTGGTGTTCCTGATACTGAATGCCATTTCTGCTGTGACTGTGGGAAGCCCCCACGGTCCTCCTGGAAATTTCAGGGCTGATTTGCAAGCAAAGTCCTTCGTGAATTTTAACACTTTCTCAATGAGCTCTCATCTCAGCCACATGTTTGTTCTCAAGATGACATGAGAACATACAACAAAGATTATTTGTTTTTTAAGGTGAGGGAAACTTGGCTACCTCTTCCCCCCTGGGAGCTGAAATATTATGTAAAGGGAGATGCTTAGCACAGCATGGCTTAAAAAATACATATGTTCACTGAAGCAGCATGCCAGTTTGGATCTGAGGGGGAGGGAGGGAAGCACCTCATCCAAAATTGAAGCTGAGGCTAAGCGAGCAGAATGTGAGCTTTTTCCAACAGCAAAGCAAAGAAGAGGTCTGTTTTTCATCTCTATAGAGATTTTAAAGGAGGAAAAAGTAACTCTCCCTTCCCCCCTCCCACGCCCCTTCAAGTTATGGACTAGCCATGACAGCAATTTGGTGCTCTCTCAAACAGAGAGCCTTTGAGAGGGGGAAGACACAGCAGAGGGAGCAGGGATAGCAAGTCAAATACAATCCTCTGGATGTTAAATCTATATTTTTAAGTCAGTCAGTCAACAGCCCTGATTGACCATCTGCTGTGTGAAGGCAGTCAGAGCCCTGAACTCAGTGCTGCGAAGAGAGATGAAAGAGAGAAAAGATTGAGACCCTGCCTTTTGGTGGTGCTTAGAAAAGAAGGAAAAAAAAAAAAAACTTGAGAATACAAACACATGAAGCATATAAATAAGCACACAATGATTTGCAGCTATGTAGAGCCACATATATGTGGGTGAAAAGATGGCAGAAACTGAGGGCTGCTGGGATAAATGGAATGATAATGGCCAATAAGTCTTCCACGAAAGAAATAGGTTATGAAAAAGATTTTAAGAGGAAAATGATGGGTATGTGACCATAAGAACAAACATGTGAGGAAGAACAAACAAAAGACTTAGGGACAAAAATGGGCCTCCTTTCCAATCTGCAACACTTCAAGTAATCAATCCCCTGGAGCAATGCAAATGTTTATCTGGAGTTTCCAGGTCACGGACTTGATAATCCACAGACACATTTATGCTTTTCTTCCTTTCGTCCTGTCTTTCTTTCTTTCTTTCTTCTTTCTTTCTTTCTTTCTTTCTTTCTTTCTTTCTTTCTTTCTTTCTTTCTTTCTTTCTTTCTTTCTTTCTTCTTCTTTCTTTCTTTCTTTCTTTCTTTCTTTCTTTCTTTCTTTCTTTCTTTCTTTCTTTCTTTCTTTCTTTCTTCTTTCTTTCTTTCTTTCTTTCTTTCTTTCTTTCTTCCTTCCTTCCTTCCTTCCTTCCTTCCTTCCTTCCTTCCCTTCCTTCCTTTCTTTCTTTCTTTCTTTCTTCCTTCCTTCCTTCCTTCCTTCCTTTCTTTCTTGCTTGCTTTCTTTCTTGCTTGCTTGCTTTCTTTCTTTCTTGCTTGCTTTCTTCCTTCCTTTCTTCCTTTCTTTTTTCTTTCTTTCTTTATTTTTTCTTTCTTTCTTTTCTTTTTTTTCTTTGCTTTTTTTTCTTTCTTTCTTTCTTGACTGGGTCTTTTCATCTTACGCAGCCCCTAACCCCAGGAAGTATGGGGCTGGCTTCTCATGGCTGAGATCCTACTCGGATCAGCAAAGATATTTTGACCTCATCCCTTAGGCAACTTGGTGCCCACTCCCCATCACATTGGAATCTGACGGTATAAATGCCCAATTGATTTAGCCCACTAAATCAATTAATATAAATAATATAAATAAATTATAAATTAATATATTAATTATATTTTAATATAATATTTTTAATATAATATAATATATTTTTTTAAATATAAATTAATATAAATAAACAGAGAACTCCAAAGAGCCACCAGCCTCAGTCATCTCTGTAGTAAGGATTATTGGCATGGGTCACCACTCCCAGCACATGTCTCCTTTTTAAAAAGGCATTTGTCAACTATTCCAGGTATAAGGCCCTGGGCCAACCCCCCATAAGACCTCTACATAGCTCTCCCCCTAAGCCTCCTCCCTTCTGAGTCAGACAAGGCCCCACACACACTGTTTTCCCAGCATCTCTTGCTCTGGAGTAATATCCACTTTTGTCTGTCCTTTTTGGCAACCGCAATTTGGCTCATGAAACAGAAATGTCTTTAATCAGACCAGAAAGATGAGGCCATATGTTCAACCCTCCTATTTATCTGCTCTTCTGTTCTCTTTCTCTCTCTCCTTCTCTACAGAACACATGAACCATTCTTTTCATTATCTTCTCAGAAGAGTTTTTTTGTTCATTCTCTGCATTGTTATGACTCTTATTGCTGAATATTTTACTGCTTTCATACCATTCCCCTCAGCACTGCGCAAATACTATATAGAAAGCCTTACACTGCAGCTCACAACCTAAATGAAGATTAGAATCTGAGCAAGAAAAAAAGCCACTGAAAACAGATTTTTCCTGCACTCCTTGACAAAGACAGACTGGCAATTTCAGAGTGATTAAAGCCCCTACTCACCCCAACTGGCTTTAGTAACTGTCTTTTCCAGACCACAAGTACAGACTTAACTGATTAGAGAAAACTGATGAATTTTTTTTGTTTCTTATATGAAATTTAAAGAGATCAGAAGGCCTCTGCTTTCCTGTTTTTAGCTTGATTCAATTTATTTTTTATTTCTTTGGTTTAAAAAAAATTTTCAAGATCAAATATTTTGTATTAGTCTATCCCTCCCAAAGCTCCATTAAGGAAAAAAAAAAAAAAGTAATCCTTTAATACACAATTCAAACAAAAATGAATGACCACATTAATCATTCCAAAAATGTAGATATCTTTCTGCATTTAAATTCATCATTTCTCTGTTACTTTTTCTTTTGGATTCATGGTTTATCATTGTATTGATCAGAGGTCTAAAGTCTTTCAAAGGTGTTTTTCTCTATAATATTATCATTATGTAAATTGTACCAGTTCTACTCACTTCACTCTGTATCAGTTCACAAAGATCTTCTCAATTTCCTTTGAAATTGTGCATTTCACCATTTCTTATAGTACAATAACATTCTATTACATTCATATACCTTAATCTATTTAGGTATTTCTCAATAGGACATTATCTTGGCTTTCCTGCTATTTAGAATTAGGATTTCATCCTCTACATAGCCCACCTCCTTTTTCATGACTACTAGTGATCCAAAAGAGTAGTTACACTATTCCATTAGGGATACTGAATAACCGGGGGATAAATTGGTATTAACTATACTAGAGTTGAAATTTTTCAGAGGGTCACTTCCTGGACATTTCCATTCATGAATCCTAATCTGCAAGACTACTTCCTTCCTTCCTTCCCTCCCTTCTTCCCTCCTTCCCAGGCTAGTGCCTGGTTCAGGAGCACCAAATGATCAGTTCACAAATAATTGTGCACACAACAAAATTTCAAATGATGTGGTTCCCCAAGGGGGAAAAAAGTCTTTATTGTGCTTTCTAAACTGTATACCCTTCTGGTTTTCTCAAACAACTATGGCTTTAGATAGTTTTTTATCTCCCTCACAGGTTCCTTGAGGAATCTTTTGGACTTTGAATGGTGAATATCAGTACTACTGGCCAATCAAACAATGGTTTCTGGGTAGGATCACATTATCATTCGTTCCTATTTAAAGAATTTTTATAGTCAGAATTTTGGCCACCCACGAAATTTTGGCACAGTAAAAATTAGACTAGGACTCAGAAAATTTTCACCCAAAATCTCCCACTGACTAAATGTATGACTTTGGGCCAAGCTTTTTACTCTCTTTAGTCTAGTTCATTTCTCTATGAAAAGGAGTTGGAGCCAAATGATCTCCAAAGTCCCTTTCACCATTCATATTCTATGATTCTATATTTCTCATTTATAACATTGTTTTTTAATAGAACAATGTGCTCTATAGTGTTGTTTTGCTTGTCATTTTCTGAGAAGCAATTAAGTATATTTTAAAAGATTACCAATTTTGAGGCTAGCAGCTATGTATAAAAAAGATAGGAACGTCAAAGAAAGAAATTAGAATGGAGGTCACCAGCCCCACCTGGTCCTTTCAATCTTTCTAAAGTGATTTTCATGGCAACTAGTTATATTATTTAAGTACCTAATATGGTTTTTAAAAAAAAGTGTATTATTGACTATTATTCCTTGTCTCTGGGGTAGATTTCCATGTTAGGATGTAAGTCTGGACTTCCCTAGCTAATGAGAGGAAAGAAGGAGGTGGGGGCTTCCAAGTTAGGTCTATGTAGTCTTGTGTTTTGCAATTTGTACTTTATACTTCTCTCTGTTGAGAGTTGCCCTATCTTGCAAGATGATAATTAATACTTTTTTGCTTTTTACTTTGAGAGTCTCTGATTTTAATTTGGGTAAGAGTCATTGTCCCACACAGTTTAGGGGGCTCATTCTGGGATCTTTTCCATACCGAATCCTTGGGCAGGTACCCTCTGTAGAGTTCTCTGTGGTCCATGGACTTGGCTCTACAACTCCTGTGTCAGTCAGGTAAATTTTTAAAGAGAGACACAAGGATAAAGCAAAAACAGAAGTGGGCTAGCAAAGATAGATTATTAATTTGGCTCAGGAGATAAGCCAATGAAGAAAAGTTTGGAACCAGTCAGATAAATTGTACATAACCCAGATAGGGCAAGAAACTGGGAGGGAGAGAGAAACTCTAAGCAATTAGAATCTATGAGAGTCCTAGAAGATAGCCCTTTAAGAAGAATTGGGATGAAGTATTAAAATTTACATGGAAGGACAAAAAGAAAATGATTAAATATTGTTGTTTTGGGGGGGGAGACAGCTTCCTCCTTTTTGGAGGAAAGGGAAATATCACCTTATAAAACAGGATACGTTTCCAAGGAATTATATACTGGCAGTGTGCTCATCATTTTTAGCACTTAGGAAGCAAGTATTGTTGGCTCAGACAACGCTTTTGGAGTTTGCAGTTCTAGAATGACTGATACTGTAGTCTGGGGGTTGAGAATACCAAGGTTAAAGGGTCTGTGGAGAAACCTCAAGAATGGATTGTAAATGACAAATTATAACCTCTAAATAATTGACTGCACCAGGGCAATTAGGAATGTTGTGGTGGGAAGGGAGATGACTTGTGCTTAGGAGAATTTTAACAATATTGGTGTTATACCTGTCATTCCTCAATTAGAGGAAATTGAATTAACATTTTTTATGAAAAAAAGTATGAATGCTAATTCTGATAAATTCTTTAATGTGAAATCAGGACAGTCCCACTCATTTTTATATTCTATGTGAATTTTGTTTTTATTTTTGTTTTGCTGAGGCAATTTGGGTTTAGTGACTTGCCCAGGTTCACACAGTTAAGAAGTATTAAATGTCTGAGACCATATTTGAACTCAGGTCCTCCTGACTTCAGGGCTAGTGTTCTATCCACTGTACCACCTAGCTGCTCCTCCATGTGAATTTTAATTGGTTGGATAGAATCATCTTAAAACTTTCCCATTGTTTAGAGGGATTCTGGGAACAGTGATCTATGCCTTTGTTCCTTTGAACAT
Organism: Sminthopsis crassicaudata; assembly: GCF_048593235.1. NCBI lineage: Eukaryota > Metazoa > Chordata > Mammalia > Dasyuromorphia > Dasyuridae > Sminthopsis > Sminthopsis crassicaudata. Next base: position 457,696,789 of record NC_133619.1, on the reverse strand, counting down.
GGTTCATACCTGAACATGTTTTGATATATCTTGGTTATTGAGCATCTTAAAGTAAAATGATTTATGTAATGTTGAATTTAAATTCTTCTACTTAGATATGAAAGATAAGTAGTGAATTTTCTAGGATAAATCTCTTGCTGTTATGCAAGATTGTAGTCGATACTTATTTAAGATATGTGATCTTCCAGAGCTAAATTCACCTGAAGTTTTGATTAATGAGACTTGCTATTTGAGATAAAAATCTCTTGGAACTATAGCTGATATTATTTGGAGTTTTGAATTCAGATATGACTTTCTGATGGATCATCAAGCCAGTAATTCACTGTTTAAAAGGGATATGCCACAAGCTACTCAGAGGAATGTGATATTGGATTGTTACAGAAGAAAGATAGTTTCTATCGAGAGTTGGGAGGACAATCTTAGCCTTCACTTAAGGTGGAAGCCTTCTGACTCAGTTTCCCCGTGGTGTTTCTTTGAATAAGAATCCATCTGATTATTCCTGAGTCTGGTTTTAAGGTGGAATTGTTATTGCATACAATTACCTAAAGTCAAACTGAGCTAAGGATGTTTTATCTTGTCATGTATGTGTTCTCAAGCTAAGGCCTGAAAAACCAGTTTTCAATTATAATCATATCTCTGCTTTTCCTCTTATAGCAAATTTCTGTCTATCAGAGCAAATGGTCAGTAGAAGCCATAAGCACAACTTAAGTATGTAATATTTTGCAGTTTTCAATCTGCAAATATGTGATCATTATATTCTATATAAGTAGGTAAGTATTTGGCCTAGTTGCCAAAGCTATCTGTTGTTAGCTGCATATGTCTGTTTCTTTTTAATTTCTGTTGTTACTGACTTTCATGATAAGCATCTTTATTTGTGAAGGATTACCTACTCTAATTACAAGAGATGCAAATGGTTTGGGTGATAGATGGCCTCAGAAAGGAATTGGGAGTACAGATTCCCAATTTATATGTTGAATTGGTTCATTAGACTTCAGGCACTGGTCAAAATAAGGCACTGGATTTGCTAGTAGACTAAGACTAGAGGGATTGGAGACTGAGGATGAGATGGCTGAGGAAATGTATCAAGAAGGGTGTGAGAGATCTTTAAAGGTAAATAAATAAGAGGAAGGATTGAATGGGATTCACTGAGTGAAGACCTCTCATAAGAATATGGCCTCAACCTATGCTCTAATTGTGACTTAAGACTTTGCAATAACCAATTGAGCTATAGCTAAAAGCTTCAGATATTCAATTATCTTAGATAAACTTACATTCCACTCCACAATTTAGGTTGCAATGACCAATCTGCATTATTAGAGGGTGTTTCCTCTTGGAGAGTTAATTCTGTCAATGAGATCTTAATTCTGGGCCTAAATGAGGTTGCATATGGAGTGAAGGTCTGTGTTTGAATCTTTTCCTAAACACTGGCTATATGATGTTGAGCATGTTGTTCAACCTCTCAGACTCAGTTTTCCTCAATTGTAAATCAGAGTTTACCTCCTAGGTAACACCTCCTAGGACTATTGTGATTATTAAACGAGATTAAATATGTTTAAAGCCCTTTGTAAAACTTCAATGGCTATATAAATATTGGTTTGTCTTCTTTTTTAAAGAATATACACATTACTCATAGCAGCTACATATAGACCTATCTGCACATAAGCTTCTGAATAGTTCAGGAAGTGCTATGAGGTCATCCTAAAAACAAGAAAACAGTTTTATTCTCTTTATAGTTATATTGGTGCTTTTCCTCAAAGAATGTCACCCTTAGGGAGGCCCTGGGAAGCAGGTTAAAGAGAAGCAGGTCAAAGAGAAACAAAAGAAAGAATGTCAACATCTTCTCTGGAGGTCCTTTAAAAATACAATAGAATTGATTTATATCAGTGAAGCTTAATTGTGGGCCTGAAGTCTGGAGAATTGAGCAGATTTTTTGAAGTCTTCTCTAGGCCTGTCTGTGCTTACCTGATAAGAGTGACTCAGCATGTTCCTTCACAGGTGTTTAACCCCTCATCATCATCAACTAACATTCACAAGAAATGAAGGGAAGGGCAATCATTCCACAGTCCCATATGTTTCAAATAATAGAAATTGTGAAGCTAGGCCACCCAGGAGGATTATCGCCCCCACCCACGAGGGAAGGGAAAGAGATGTCATCTGCAGCTCTGAAGTCCTTTAAAGGTTTCTTTGATATTTTGTGCCTTAGAGGCCAAAGATTTTGCTTCTTCGATTAAACCTGTTGCTGGTTCTGAGAGAAATTTCCCAGAGGCCACTTACCAAGTCAGTTCCTTTGGCATCCATGTCTCTCCAGTTAAAACCTCTTTCCTAGGAAAAGAAGCAGCTGCCTTCTCATTTTCCTAAAGGCTGATTTCAGGAATGAGTCAGCTGGGAAATACCTCAGCACAGATGTGCTTTACTTTTTTGGCCTGAACCTAGCAAATGGCAACCAATAAGTATAGTGTTGGCAGGCTACAGCTGGAGACTGATGCTTGTCTGTCTCCAAGTGGTTTCCTTGCAGATTCTCTTTGGGAAACCTCTCTGTGGCACTCTCTCTAAACACAAAACCATTTGTAAGAAATGGGAAGGGTTCTAAGAGTTGCAGGTGGAATTATTCTCCATGACTTAAACCAAGGATCTTATGCTGAACCTGTGTGACTGAGGAGTTGCCAATTCAATCATCCAATCAATTCCTCCAGGCTAGCCTAGTCAAATTTCTCCCAGAGAATTGTGGTAGATAGGATTCATAGAGTACTGCAAAAGAGCACAGAATTCGTGTGTATGTGTGTGTGTTTGCCTACCTACCTACATACATACAAATACATTCAATTCAATAAATACTTATCAACTGCCTATGTGCTAGGCACTGTGCTAAGTATAGGTGTGTACACATACATACACATACAGGCATATACACATGTGTGTGACATACATGTATGCACACAACTTAAGCACCCTTTTCCACTGTCCCGTGAATTCTATATACCAAAATTCTCTGGGGAAAACTTGAACAGGCTAGTCTAGAAAATAATGATGATTAATTAGCAGCTTCTCTCCCTCTTTTCTTCCCTCCCTCTCTCCCCCTTCCTTTCTTTCTCTTTATATCTACATATACATAGCTATAAATATAGACAGCATATTAAGTACCTATGTGTATTTAATTATTTGTATATTGTCTTTTCTCCTTGAGAGCAAGGACCATGTTTTTTGTCTCTTGTACTTTACACTATGTCTGGAACATAGTTAAATAAATACTTAATAAATGTGTTATCTAAATTAGCTAAACTGGAAGTCGTTTAATCATGGTTAACTCTTAATGATCCATTTAGGGGTTTTGGGGACAAAGTTACTGGAGCGGTTTGCTATTTCCTTCTCCAGCTCCTTTTACAGATGAGGAAAATGAGGCAAAAAAGATTAAGTGACTTATCTGGGTCACATAGTAAATGATGAAGACCTAGGTCACTAGGTAGGACAAACAGAAACCCTGGAGTACTGATAAAATTATTCCTTGAGGCAAGCAGAAAAGGCTATTGATGAGAATCAGCTCAGCTTTATAAGCCCATCTTATCTAGTCAGAAAGCCAAATCATGTCAAACCCCCAGGTTAAATTTCCCTTCTAAATCTACCCATGGCTCATGCCATCTTTGCAAAATACCATGTCAGGTTAATCCAGAAGCATTGGGTGGTATCTTTCTCTTATCTCATCTCTCCTCCATATTTTATGGGGTCTAACTAGATGCTCTCCCAAATTTATTTCATATTTACCATTCCTACTGTCTATGGCATTTTTTCATTTTGTCTGTAATATCTTCTCAGAAATAAACCTACCTTTTTGCCAAAGAGAAAAGCCATGGTGAATTCTTCATGTGACCAAACACCAATATTTGGTGCCAAACCACAACATTTTGTGTCAATTGCTTCCCTCACTCTCATCATTTGGTGCAGAACCTCAAACACAGCATTTGCACATCATTAAGTATCTGAGGCCAGATTTGAACTCAGTAAAATAAGTCTTCCTGATGCTGTACAGACCCAGCACTTTGAGCTGGAAGAATAGCATTCAAATCTCAACTTTGACTTAAGAAAATCCCCACTTTTATGGTCCTTGTTTTCTTTGTGTATAAAATAAGAGAGGTAGCAAGAAATTTCTAAGGGTTCTAAATCTTTGATCATTATAACTTCCCTACTCTGTGACTTGGAGTAAGCCATTTCCCTTCATATTTTTAGTGACCTAGCTTGATACTTTAACAAGAAGATTGAGGCTACCCGATATGAATTCCCTCAACTTCCCTCCTCACTACCATTACCTTCTATCTTCCTTACCTTCAGGCTCAGAAGAAATATACCTGTCACTTACTAAGACTACTCTGCCTACTTGGATTCTTAACTTTCTCCAGGACTTCTGTTAGTCATTTTCTCTCTCCCTTTCTTCTTCAATTTCTCCTATACAAAAGCTCCTCTCCTCATGAACTGTTACAAACAAGTTCAGACCACCCTCAGTTTTCCCTAAAACCTTTCCTTTTTATTTATTTACATCCAGTTATCATCTCTCTAATTATTCTCTCTCTCTACTCCTTTGCTGCTAAACATCTTGGAAAAAAGTCATCTGTTCCAATATCTTCATTTCTTCACCCTCCACTTTTCCTTAAGCTTTTTGTAATCTGACTTTTGTTTTTCTCCTTCTCCACCCCATTTGACATCTATTAAAATTTCTCTTTTATTAGACTGCCAAAGAGATCCTAAGTACACACAAAAATATGAAGAATGCTGAAAACTTAGTCTTGTTCTTTTCAGGATACACTTTCATTTTCAGCTTCAGAGATACCATTACTTTCCTGGTTCTCTGCCTTCTTCTCTAACTACTCTTTCTGTATGTCTCTAATTATCTTTCTATCCTCTTTCACTCTATAGCCTTGGAAATTTCATCCGTTCCCACAGATTGAACCACCATCTTTTTGTAGATTATTTCCAAATCTTTCCTTTTGAGCTTTAGCCCTACATCTCCAACTACTTGCAGTTCAACTACACAGGGGAGTCCCAATGGCATCTCAAACCTAACACGTCCCAAGCAAATTTCATCCTCTCGCCTATACACATCTTTCTCTTCAACTCCACTATTTCTGTATCTGTGATATTGTCATTCACCCATATTTGTCATCTTGTTCCCTTGTTCATAAAAGTTGGAGTATTTTTGGCATTTCAGACTTTGTTGCTATATTTTGCTTAGACAAAATACAAGTTATTGAAGAATTGCTGATTTGTGTGACTGGAAAAGGTTTCCATAAAGAGACAGCTCTCACTCCCTTTCAAAGATTGACTCATTGGTCTTCCATCAATTTTCCCATCCCAAACAAAAATAGACTATAAGCTATAGAGGAACAGATGACCTTTCTAATTTGATAAAATGAAAGGACTTGGAGTTGAGACTTTGTTTAAAGATCTCCTCAGATATTTACTAGCTGTGTGACTATAGGCAATCAAGTAATTTAACATCTCTTAACCTTAATTTTCTCATCCATAAAATGGGGATTAATAATACCTGTAGTATTTATCTCAAAGATTTTTTGAAGACCAAATAAGACAATGTATGTAAAGTGATTTCACACCATATAAATGTTGGCTATCATAATCATTATCATCTCCTTCCTTGACTAATACACAGAAGATATTGAATAAATATTTCTTGTTGTGATGTTGCAACTTGTTCCAACCAACAAGCCCTAAGAAATGAGATGGAGACTTTAACAGGAATTGTGACCAGTCTGAATTAGCCTACTTTGATGGAAGTACATGTTTTAGATCTAAATAGGGGTAATTTCTGGAAGTACACAGAACACAGAAGTTGAGGATCAGAAAATACAACCTGATCTATAACTGAATCAGCATTGAACCAGGGGTCTGCCATAATATAATATAGTATATTCTCTCCCATATATATACTACTCTAAATAATATGTGAATATTATATATATATATATATACATATTACCTTATATATTATGGGTATATAATATAAAATATATGTTTATATATTATATTATATATCATATATGTATATTTTCTATAACATAATATGTATAAATTATATTGCAAGATATAATATATATATTATATTTTGTGCACATATTTCATCATCAATTCTGGAAACATGGTTAAAAAACTGGCTTTGGAGTCAAAAGAACCAGCATCCAAATCCTAACTCTGTCACTTACAGTCTCTGTGACCATAGGCAAGCCACTTCACCTCCTGGGTCTCAGTTCTCTCTGTCTCTGTCTGTCTGTCTTTCTGTCTCTGTCTCTCTTCCTCTCTCTCTCACTCTTTCTCTCTCTTTCTCTCCTTGTCTCTCTCTCTCTTTTTCTTTTTCAATAATATTTTATTTTTCCAAATCCATGTAAAGATTGTTTTAAACATTCATTTTTGTAAAACTTTGTGTTCCAAATTCCTCTCTCTCTTCTTTACATCCCCCCAAGATAGCAAGCAATCTTCTAAACATATTTTCATACTTGTTATGTTGTGCAAAATCAGACTACAAGAAAGAAAAAAAAACAAGCAAAAAAACAACAACAAAAGTAAAAACACTAAGCTTCAATCCATCCCAAATCTATTAGAATTGCCTTGAATCACCTGACTGTTGAAAAGAGTTAAGTCCTTCAACAGTTGATCATCACATAATCTTGTTACTGTATACAATGTTGTCTTGATTCTGTTCATTTTACTCAGCATCAGTTCATGTAAGCATTTTCAGGCTTTTCTGAAATCAGCCTGCTCATCATTTCTTATAAAACAATAATACCACATTACTTTCATATGCAATAACTTATTCATCCCTTCCCCAAGGGAGGGACATCCATTCAATTTCCAGTACCTTGTCACATATAAAGGGCTTCTACAAACATTTTTTCATATGTGGATCTTTTTCCCTCTTTGATGATCTCTTGGGATACAGACCCAGTAGAGACACTGCTGAATCAAAGAGTATGCAATTTGATAGCCCTATAGGAATAGTTCCAAATTACTCCCCAAAAGGGTTGGATCAGCTGACAACTCTGCCAACAATGCATTAGAATCCTAGAAGTATCAATTTTCTCAAATATAAAATGTGAGTTGGGCAGGAGGAGCTGAACTAAATAGAGGGCCTCTGGGGTACATTCCAGCTCTAAATTTTGTGTCTCATAAAAATAGGATTATCTAGCTGCCTTGAATCTCACTTCACAACAATAGGATTATTGAACAAATCTTCTAGGATTCTAGATCATAGGGAGAGTTTGTAGGGCTAGTGAGTTGTCATTGCTCTCCCTTGACCTGGTTATGGCCCTGCTAGCTCAGTCTGGAAAAATGCAAGATCACTTTGTTCCTAAAACTCCAAACTAATAGTAGATTGTCCTCTGGGGTGACCCAACCCTACTCATCATTCATGAGTCATCACAATATTTGTGTGTGTTAGAGGGGAGGTGTGGGTGTATGGGTGTGTTTTCAGAAAGTCAGAACTAAAAGTACATTTAAGAGCCAAATTTTATTGCTCTATTTCTACCCAAGGTGTGTGGCCTCTGTCTGCAAAAAATAGACTTTGGATCAAATGATTCATAGCTAACTAGTGAAATAGCAGGCCACTTATTTTTAACATTCTTGAAAATTATCACTTGAAGGCAAATACTCTTACCTATGTTTTTAGTTTTATTTCACATAAATTAGAGTAGCCTAGAAGAACTTTCGTTGCATGTATATATATTTTCTTTTTTTTTCTGGCCTCATCCTTTATTTCCAGACCGGCTATTTCCTAGCCATAATTCTTTCTTCTCTATAGTCCATTCTTCCCTTCTCTTCTCTCCTTTCTTTAGAAGCTCACCCCTATAGTATATCTGGAACCTTCAATTCCAGGCTAGAAATTTTCATTTTCTTTGCCTATCAGTATCCTCTTGCTTGTGATATCGGGGATAGAAAACCAATCAAATCTGTCTCAGCAGATTCCCTTCACTCTCTAAAAAATAGCTCTGGCAGAATATTCTAATCCCAAAGTTTTCATGATCCCCAAAAGTAAATGATTTTTTCTGACTTAGAGCTATTTGGGAAGCATGAACCCAATAGTCTGAATGAGAACTTAATGTATTCATACTCCATGTCTTGAGAACAGCCTCTTATTAGACCATAGTAAACTCCATCTTCCTGCCACTCTCTTTAAAATATAATATCCAAGCTTCTCAATTCCCTTGATTAAAACCATAAGATCATAGATTTAGAATTGGAAAGGGCCTTGAAGACTATTGAGTCTAACTCCTTCATCTTGCACTTAAGGAAACTGAGGTGCAGAAAAATTAAGAGACATGATTGGATTTGCCTAATTTATAAATGACTGAGGCATATTTCATGATTATGAGTTTAAAATTTCATCCACCATACCAGTCTTTCCCTGTCTCTTCCCAGTCCACTTTGAAAACATTAGTTCTATTCCCAATATTCCTTTCTTCCTCCTTCTTCTTTCCTTCCTTCCTTCCTTCCTTCCTTCCTTCTTATATAATATAACTAATATAGAAATATGTTTTACATGATTATGGATATATAACATATCAGATTGCCTATTATATCAAAGAGAGGGGAAGGAAGAAGGGGGGAAAGAATAGAATTAGGATCTCAAACAGCAAAAATGTTTTAAATTGTTTTTATATGTAATTGAGGGAAATATTTTTTAAAATGTACATAGTACTTTATTTTTTATTTAATTTTATTTTCTCAATTAACAAAAATCAATATTATCTCCTTCCCAAATCTCTCCTCACTGGAAAGATAAAAACAAAAACAAAACTCTTATAAAAAAATATACCCAGTCAAGCAACACACATTATGTTGATGGAGTTGGAGTCTTTCCATTTTGTCAGAAACTGAGAAGTATATTTCATCATGGAAATCTGGTTAGTCATTGAATTGATCAGAATTCTTAAGTCTTGAAAGACCTTTTGTTTTTACAATGCTGCTATTGTGTGAACTGTTTTCTTCATTTTTTTCACTTCATTCTTCATCAGTTCATAGAAATCTTCCCAGGTTGTTCTGAATCTGCCTCTTTTATAGGATTCCATTTCATTCATATACCATAATTTATTCCCTAAGTGTAGAGTTGATGGATAATACTATTCAATTTCTTCCCAGCAAGAGAGACCAAATTCTCCAGTCGATGAGAACTCTTAGTTTTCAGTTCTTTGTCACTACAAAAAAAAAAATGCTGCTGCAAATATTTTTGTACATACAGGTCCTTTTCCTCTGTCTTTGATCTCTTTGGGGTCTAGATTTACTAGTGATATCACTGCATAATTCAAAATTGTACCAACAATGCAATAAAATACCCATTTCCAACAGTCTATCCAACATTTTGTTATTTTATCTTTTTTGTCAACTTTACCAATATGATGGATATGAGATAAAAACTCAAAAGTGCTTTAATTTTGCATTTTTCTAATTACTAGTGATTTGGAGCATTTTCATATGGCGATAAATCACTTGGATTTCTTCCCTAAAAAAATTGTCCATTAATATCATTTAACAATTTGTCGATTGGGAATTTTTAGCATTTCAAGCACAAAACACTTTTTTTTATCACATGAATGTAGTAGTAACTAGTATAGAAATACCTATTTTACAAATGGGGAAACTGTTTACTTAAGGAGGTAAAATGATTTGGCCGGAAACACAAAGGTTAAAAGTCTCTGTATTCAGATTCCAACCTAAATTTCTCCTAATTCAAGGTTAGAGGTGATTGCTTTTCCTTCCATATTAGGCTCTTTACAAGGTGACAGTTCTGAAGATGAGAATTAGCTGAGTTAATTGTTAAGAGTTGATGCATGATGCCATTAGGACCATGCCACTAAAAAGAGGAGTGATAAAATGGTTTTCTAGAGCACTGGTTTTCAAACTTTTATTCTCAGGATGTTTATACTATTAAAAATTATTGAAGATCTGTCTAAGGAGTTTTTGTTTTATGTGGATTAATTTATAGATATTTATCATATTAGAAATGAAAACTAATTTTGAATTTGTAGAACCTGTGAAAGAATTTTAGAGAACTGAGTCTGTGCAAGGATCATCTACTCTGACCCATATCTGACCAAGAATCACTTCTACAATAGCACTAAGTAGTCTTTGAGGTTCTCCTTGAAAGCTCAGGAAGTACAGTGTTCTTCAATTATTTCAGCCATGTCTAGCTCTTTACAATACCATTTGGGGTTTTCTTGACAAAGATACTGGAGTGCTTTGCCATTTCCTTCTCCAGTTCATTTTACAGATGAGAAAACTGAAGCAAAACAGGGTTAAATGACTTGCCCAGGGGCACATAACTAATAAATGCCTGAGGCTAGAGTTAAACTCAGGACCTCCCTACTCCAGGGCTCAGAACTCAATACATTGCACACCTAATTTCCTCCCTTTGGTACATCTTTAATAGCGAGGAATCTTCTCCTGCTATGACGCCTAAATCTGTCTCTGTTCAACTTCCACCCCTGTGCACCCCTACATTTGCCCTCTGGCATTCAACACACACGTCTCATCCATTTTTGGCATGTGATAGTGTATCAAATTCTTGAAAACTGCCATCATGTTGCTCTCCTGAGTCTTCCCTTTTCCAGGTTCAGCATCCCCAGGTTCTTCAGTTGATCATCAGATAAGATATTCCCCAGTTTTTCCACACTCTCCTTTTATGGGCATTTCTACTTATTTATAACCTTCCAGCAATGTGGCACTTTCTCTCCTATGGAACAAGAGGAAAAGTATGCCCTTGCACCTGAATGAGGACTAGCTAGAAGACCAAGCCAAAACTATCCAAAATGTGTCCTTTGGTGTATGGGAAGGTCAGAATGGAACTTGGTTTGGAACAAAGATGGAATTGTGTTGGCATTAGGGACCTGAGATGGAAACCAGCTGGCTGCTAGTGACCAAATAGGGTCATCAAGAACTGGGAGAGCTCTAAGACATCTTCAAAGCTGAACAGTCATGTTTTGCAATTTCTGCCCTTTTAGGTACTTGTATTTTTTTAATCCTTATATTTGGATTATGTTCCCTATAACTAAGCTGAAAATTTGTAATGCTGATAATTTATCTCTAAGGATGTAAACTGCACATAAAAGATAGGCTAAATTCCACAGTCACAAAGAGAGTTTCCCAAAACAGCAGCAGTAAAACCAGGGGTTGCTCCTCTTTATTCTGTTTTATTTCCCATATATTTATATACCCTTTCATCATTCCATCATAATCATTGATCAACATATCCTATAGGCACATAATTGAAGATTTCCCTATATATAGTGATATCTCACTTTAGTGCTGTCCTTGGAGTTCATGTTCTCTACTATATAATACCTTATAATAAAGACCTTTGAATACTGGAGAATAACTAAATTCTTTTGGTAAGGTCCAGACAATCCCAGCTTAAACAAAATTCTTTTCTAGTATTCCAATAAGATTCTAGTACAAAACCATAAGGAATCCTAAAATTGGAAGGTACTACCCATACCTGTACAAAACAGGGAAAAAGCATATCTAAGCATGGTTTCTAATGAGAATGTCTCTGGATAAGATTTCATTACTTAAAATCTTGGGAAGCCATTAAGCAGAACATCTTTGGATTCTAATCTTCACTATTGGTGCCATGATTGATATGACACAGCCCTTCTCACACTGACTCAGGGTGATGGAGAGATTAATTGAGATATAGCTAACATTCTCCTGGAGGCATAAAAGACAGAAGTCATTTGATATGTGTGCAGGAAAAAATTTTTTTACCTGATTCAATTCCTTATTATTCACCTTGCTGTTATTTGGTTTATTTAAATATACTTTGTTCTTAATTCATGTGTCTCTTGGCATGATCTGATATATGTGCAATTAGGTGGTACACTGGACTGAAATTAAGAAGACCTGAATTCAAATTTGCCCTCAGACATTTATTAGCTATGTGACCCTGACCAAGACACTTAATTTCTGTTTGCCTTAGTTTCTTTATCTATAAAATGGGAATAATAGTCTCTACTCCCAAAGTTGTGAGAATCAAATGAGATGATCATTGTAATATATTCAATATTAATAATATTGATATTATTAACATATTTAGCACAAAGTAAATACTACATAAATGTTAGCTATTGGTGGAAACTCAGAGCTGCAAATGTGAATAGATGATCACTTTGAATTAGGGTGTAGTGGAGAGGAGAGCAGTATTTCCAAACAAAGATCTATTGTCCTGTTACTAATTATCCCTAGGAAAGTGAATCAACAGTCTCCCTATAGGTCACATTTCAATTTTAGAAGCAGGCTGTTGTGGAAATTTATTACAGCATGGAAATGGTTAAGATTCACCAAGGTTTAAAACCTACTTCATCATCTGTTTCTAATCATTTCTATCTTATGCATTTGTAAGTACTTGACAAGCAACTGTTATTAGAAGCTCACAATTTTTAGGTTTAACACAACAGAGCCACTTTCCTAAATTGTCTTCCAAAAGGGTGGAATTGATCAACAGTGGAAGACAATGAGGTTGTCAGTGTTTATTTTCAAGGCTGGAATTTCTATTGCACAAGCAACTTAGATTTTATAGGATGAGACAATGAAAAATGTTTTGCCTGAAAAAAATCAGTCCCCTTTGGCTTTAGATGAGTGATATAGAGAACCACTCATTGAGGCCTCTATAGCCAACAAATCCATAAGTCCCTCACATATTAAATTGCCCCTGGGCACAGGAATCTAGCAGCAAACTTGTTTTATGTTTATTTCAGGCTTCATTCTCCAAGATGGGCTAACCTTTGGTTTTATGAGTTTATTTTAACTAAAACACTTTCTCATAGGATCATAGATCTAGACCAGGAGGAGACCTTAACGGTGATCTAGTCCAATGGCCTTGTTTTACAGGAAGGCGATAGGCAATGAGCATTTTTAAGGGCTTACTATATGTCAGGTACAGCACTAAGAGATAGGGTACAAATACCAGCAAAAAGGAAGACAATTCCTGTCCTCAAGGAGCTTACTTTCTGATGGGGAGAGACTGTCAACACACAAAAGGGAGCTGGAAAGTGAAGAGGAGAGGAGAAGGGGGAATGAAGGCACTCTCATAAAAGCACTAGAAAGTCAGAAGCACAGCTAGGAAGGAAATGAAGTTTGACCAGCCTGAGATTCCTCCAAGAGGAAGCATCTAATGAGAAGAGGATGCCAGGATGGTGGGGGGATGTTCCAGGATGAGGAAGAGTCAGGTGCTGCTGAGAAAAATGAGACCCCAGGAGGTTGTGGCTTGCCCAAAGTCACACAGATAAGTGTCCTTAAAGGATTTGGGTTTCTAAGAGGAGTTGGTGGTCCTTTAGAAGCAGTTCTAAATCGAGCATATTCATTTCCTCCTAAATAAAAAGGAAAGGAAAGTTCGGGGGTTTGTAATTGCTTCTCCTTTACTTAGTTGTCAGGGGGCAAAGAGTAACCTGCAAAACTAGCTTTCCAGGAAGCCTCTGTGGAATCAGAAAATCTTGCTAGTCTTGGACTAAAGGCTCACTTAGGAATCTTTTGAGAAGACTCCCTTGGGAATCTCTGATTCCCCAAAAGAGATTGAATATATTAGTGAGTGCGCACCTTTACCCATTGTCAGCTATTACCTTTAGAAACTCCACTAAATTTTCATTCATTTCATAAAAATTCATTCATTCATTCACCAAGCCTTGGAAATCACCTTAGGCTCTCATAAAACTTTGTCAATGAAACACAACCTCTGAGTGGTCCTATACCAGTCTTGAAAGATCAGTTCTGAACCTGATGAAAGGCTGTATATCTGTTTCTAGGAACCAGTTTAGCTCAGTTTGAGTTTAACCAAAAGACTGGCCACTAAGTGATGATTTTTAATTACATTTTTTGGTCACGGTGGCTCACAAAGGGGTGGAGGAATAGTGGTCCAGGCCATTGAAGAGTTTACCCACATTGATGAAACACAGCTCCTCTAAAGTCTTTAAAGCTTTAATTGTCAGTAAACACAGTAGGGATGATTAGCTGACAATCTGCAGAGAGTAAAATAGATGCCTTGAAAGAAGATACCTAAGGGAGGGAATAGGGATTCTTGATAGAAGAAGTGGGAAGGCCCAAAGACACAAGACATTTCCCAGTATTGCCTGGGGCTGTCCTTAGCCCTGCCAATCCAAACCATCGGAGCCTGTCAGTTATTAATCTCTTATATAGAGAGGGGGCAGAGTCTATTTAATAACTGAGATGTAAATCAGCAGATCTGTCTCTGCTCAAAAAAAGGGGGTGGGAAAGAGAAATGAAGGCTCCACATGGTTTTAGATGCTCTAACGACTACCTCCATTAAGCATAATTGCCAAGAGTAGCAATTTTTGCAGGTTGTTGACTCTCGATGTGAATGGCTGCCTTCTGCCAGGGTGAAGATAAAAGTTCTAAAATGGCAACATTGTTTAAGTTTATGCCCCTGTTAAGTGCTATAGCGGCAGTGAAACAGATGCTAATCCCATATGTTTCAATGTGGCATTACTAAGTGGACACTCTGCCCCTCCCCAGGAACAAGGCTGTTTCGCTTCCAAGGGATAATTCATCCCTACTCCCCTATCAAAAGATACAGCTCAAAGAAGCAGGAAAAGATACGATTGTGTCTCTCACTGTGACCTTTCTGCTAAGAAATCTCTCAGTTGATCTGTTCCCAATATTTTAAGGAGATATTTGCAGGGGGAATGACCTTCATTATTAGAACAAATGGCCAAATGGTACAGTTAGGGCCCAGAGAAGTGAACAAGCAACAGCCATCAGCAAAATATTCCTAGATTTGTTCTAGAAGTGCAGAAAGCAAGGAAATTCAAGCAGAGATGTAGAAAGTTCTTCACTCATTGCCCAAAATTGAATAAAGGTTGATAGCACGAGGTAAAGTACACTAGCTGTAAAGCCTGGGTCCTAGACCCAGAATTGAAAAGGATTTCAGAAGCACCCTAATCTTCATTAACATGATAAACGTGGAAATAGGTTAGAAAAAATACATGTGTTTAACATATATTGGGTTACTTGCTGTCTGGGGAAGGGTGTGGGAAGAAGGGAAGGAGAAAAATTTGGAGCACAAGATTTTGCAGGGAGGAATGTTGAAAACTATCTTTGCATATATTTTGAAAATAAAAAGCTATTATAAAACTGAAAAAAAAAGAAAGAAAAAGAAATGTCCAAATGCTGAAAAGTCTAGGTTCCTTCTAGTTTCCAATCCAATGTCCAATAAAATTTAGACAGGTAACTTGCAGAGTGACCTGCACTTAAAGTAATACCTACTACACCCAGATTCAAGCTAAATGATGGCCCTACAATGGGATGGTGTTTTTTATTGGGCTATTCCCAGAGATCAAAGAATTTTATACTTTTTCTTGCAGTAAGTGACCTTTCCCTTAAGGGAGCCATGGGTTTTGATGTTGTGATAATAGTTTAATTGTTTTAGTTGTATTTGACTCTTCATGCCCTCATTTGGGGGTTTTCCTAGCAAATATACTGGGGTAGTTGGCCATTTCTTTCTCCAGCTCATTTAAGAGCTGAGGAAACTTAGGAAAACATGGTTAAGTGACTTGTTCAGGGTCACACAGCTAGTGTAGGAGCGTGCATTTGAACTCAGTTCTTTCTTACTTCAGACCTTGTGGGCTGTATTAGAAGTTTCTCACTCATTTTAAAGTGTCAGGGTTCCATTTGCATCCCAGAAGGTATGAAATAAGACAGATAAATTTCCCACACAATTCAACAGATGATTTTTCTGTGCCCACCCAAAATGTAAAGAATATTCTCAAGCAGAATTTAATTCCTATCATGTCAAGGATGCTATTTTTTGTTTTTATTCACTATTAATTTTGCCACACCTTGACCTAACTCTACCCTATCTGAAATAGCAGAATCCCAGAATAAAAGGAAGTGATGAGGAGGGAAAACAGATCCAACGGAGGGACAAAGCAAGTAACAAGAACCATTTGAAACTAAAGCCACAGCCAAGACACAGTAAGTCCCCGTCACTAAGGGGCTTTTTCCAGGGTGCTAAAATATTGGCAAGCTGATAACACTTGTACTTCTTCCACACATCAAAACAACTTAACTTAATACCCTTATTTGGAGTATTACTCACATAGGGCAAGCTCCCTTGGTGGTCAGAAAAAGCAATACAAGTTCACTCTCAAGGTGTCTCTTAAGAAGTTTAAAATTGATTGCATGACATGGGAGACACTGGCACCAGATCACCCAGCATGGCGTGCCCTCACCAGAGAAGGTACTATGATCTATGAACAAAACAGAATTGAAGTAGCTCAAAAGAAACGAGAAATCGGGGGCAGTTAGGTGGCGCAGTGGATAGAGCACCAGCCTTGAATTCAGGAGGATCCGAGTTCATATTTGAACTCAGATACTTAACACTGCCTAGCTGTGTGACCCTGGGCAAGTCACATAACCCCAGCCTCAGGGAAGAAAAAAAAAGAAAGAAAGAAAGAAAGAAAAGAAATGAGAAATGTACAAATTTAGACAATTCACAAGAACTTTTTGTGCCTGATCTGTGGTAGAGCATTCTGAATCATATTGCTGATCAGTCACAGTTGGACACACTGTAATTGGACTCTAATGTAGTAATGTCATTTTGGTCCTCTTCAGAAATGAAGAAGGCAATCAGGAGAGTGCCATCCCTGACTCCCCCCCTCCCCCCCTCCCCCCCCCAGTGCTCCCTACTAGCATTGACCCAGAGACTTAATCTTCCCCCATGAGGCCTTATGTCCTGAAGTCCAAGGTCTCTTCCTAATATCTTCACCTCTCCCCAAATGAGCTTATTTTAAAATGTTGATCTGAGAATGCCTTTCAACCTTCTGTGATTTGTCCCCAGGGTGGATATCTTGCTGTCTACAAAAACTGCTAGTTACAACTCTACTTGAATTTTCTTCAGAGCCATTTAAGAGAGCCCTACCCTAAATTTACTCTAAATGTTCTGCTTTACAACAACTGTACTATCAAGGGCTGAACTGAAGAACTTGGTGTGTACAGCTTCAGAATGTTTCTTTCCCTCAAAAGTTCTAGTTTTAGCTAGAACCATCTTTGGGGGACTCTGCGAACTCAAGAAGGTAGTCTAAATTAGAGCTCACTAAGCCCACACTGTCATTTCACAAGTATCACTTTGCCTCACTCCTAATTCAGAAACATAATAGCTCCCATTTGCCCATTGGATCAAACACTCAAAATTGTATTTCAAAAGCTCCTTCCAACTACTCCCTCTCATCTAATTACTTTTATTTCTTCCCCTAGACCCCCCCCCCCCATAACTACTTGCCTTCCCATTTACCATTATTTCATTTTCAATGCTCCCTCCACTTAGCTCTGGCTTTGGTGAGTCTGTCCTTTTAAAACTTTACTAAAATTGTAGAGAAATGACATCCAATTTAAGGACTGTGTTCCAAAAGAGGAACATGGCTATAATTTAAGCTCCTGGGGAAGGAAGGAAATGTTTTTTGTTTTTGTTTTTGTTTTTAGACTTTACCTTCTATGTAGCACAATGCCTTTGCACATAGTTAGAATTTATAAACTCACGTCAATTTTTGTTGAACTGAATAAGTGGGAGAGATTGAACCTTTTAGCCCATTTGGAGCCCGATGGGAATAATTACATTATCAAACAATGAGGAAATGATCAAATCTCTTATAATTCTTACTCCACTTGGTGTTTGTCTCAGGGGGTTAGAGAGAAAGAAAACAGAGTTTTTAGAAGTAAGAGTTACAGGATAGATAGGGGCCTGGTAGAATAAGGTTTCACTTTTTGTTGTTGTTGTTTTTATTAAAGCTTTATATTTTCAAAACATCTGCATGGATAATTATTCAACAAAGACTTCTGCAAAACCTTGTGTTCTAAATTTTTCCCTCCTTCCCTTCACCTCCTCCCCTAGATGGCAAGTAATCCAATATATGTTAAACATGTTAAAATATATGTTAAATCCAATACATGTATACATATTTATACAATTATCTTGCTGCACAAGAAAAATCAGATGAAAAGGGGAAAAAATGAGAAAGAAAAACAAAATTCAACAAACAACAACAAGAAGAGTGAAAATGCTATGTTGTGATCCCCACTTAGTTCCCACCGTCCTCTCTCTGGCTCTCTTCATCACAAGATCATTGAAACTGAACTCTATTGTTGAAAAGATCCATCAGATTAGTCATTGTATAATTGTAATGTCCTGACTAGCTTTCTGGAGGTCTTCCTCCAGAATAATCACCATGAGAATAGTCAGGAATAAAGTCCAAAGTCTTTATTTTCTCCTTCATCTCCCAGTCTGAACCAGTTTCCCTCATAGTGCAGGAGGCAGGAGAGTCACCACAAGTATAGTCAAAGATGGAATGTCTGTGGCTGACTTTGTCATTAGTTTAAATACCTTATTACGATTACATCAACTGAAGAGCTAAGTACTAAATCACCATGCTAAGTACTAAATATATGAAAACTGGATAACCCTTGTCTCATCAATTCCACTGAGTTAACACCTTGTTTCAAATATACTTCTCCAAAGTTTGGCCCTCTACATATAATCTTGTTGCCTTGTACAATGATCTCCTGGTTCTGCTCATTTCACTTACCATCAGTTCATGTAAGTCTCTCCAGATCTCTCTAAAATCATCCTGCTGATTGGAGGAAATCACTTAACATAATATTTGTAAAGCACCTAACACATGTGCCTTGCACATAGTAGGTGCTTTAAAAATGTCTCCTTCCTTCCTTCTTCCTTCAAAGGATTATAAATACAGAACTAAAAGAGATTTTAGAGACCATCTAATCTAACTTCATCTTTTGGCAGAGGAAACAGAATGAAAACCAGGGAGTTTGACTTGCCCAAAGTAATAAAAATTCCTGGAGAGTTTTGAACCTAGCTTCTCTGACTCCAGAATTGTCATTCTTCTCTTAGAGAAAAACAGGTGATATTTGTAAGATAAAAGAGAGGGACAATAAGGAATTCCTACTTTCACCCCCTTTAAAACTAGCTCCTCTATGTTTGTTTTTCTTCCTTTTTCTGTTTTTCTCTTTTTCCTCTTCTCTCTTTTTTGTCCTAAATTCTGTAATTCACGCTTTAAATTCTATAATGCCTTCATTTTTGCTATCTCTCTGCATAGAGATATATTATCACTCTCTCTTATCTTTGTTAATATTACTGTATTGAATTTTTATGTTATTAGGCAATCTGAGTTAATGAAATTCTCAGTTATCTGAATAAATTTGGTTGTCCCTGATCAGGAGAGTAGGAAGGTCACAAGGACTGGAACTAACCAAAGATTGATCAAATCCACTCAGTAGTATGAATGAATAAAGGCAAAAGGCCAAAGATTTGCCCCCAGGTGCACAGGAGGCCAGAGTGGATAGAGCACCCAGGTGCTAAGAGTGAGTATAACAGGAAATACCTGTCTGTGTATTAGAGGGAATATACATATATCTATATCTATATCTATAGATATACATATATACATTTATACATATACAAACTACATACATATATATATATATACACTATTGCATCTAAAACAATATGTCAAATTCTCTCTTGATTGAATCTTTTAAGTTTGACTTAAAGATCAATGATTTTTTTTTCCTAATACATTCTATTCCTGATCCTCTCCAATGGAGTTATAAGTTCAATACATAGATAGCTTTTTCTTCTCATGGTTAGTCATTGCCAGAATCTTTTCCTCCCTACCCACTACTTACTGCTTAAATGCTTAGTTTTACATCTTGTTTATTCATTCATTTTTATACCAGCTTTATGAAGTATTTGCCTTGCAGCATTATTCTGAAGATAAAATGCGATAATATATGTAAATATTTGTAAATTTGTGCTTTGTAAAGTGCTTAAGGCACACTGCTTGGCACACAGTAGGTACCATGTCAATGCTAATTCTCTTTCCCTGCCCCCTTTTGTGTTTTAAACTTTTTTTCTGTGTTAGAGGAAATAAATATCTGTCCCACATTCTATATCTATTACTTTGTTAACTTATCTTTATAGAAGGCAAATGACTTTTGGGGAGACCCTCATACATATACCTATTTGAACTTTGGGTAAGAAAATTTCTCTTGGATTCCAGGGCGGGAGCATAATGATAGAAAGTATAAGAAAAGGCATGAATTCTCCCTTTGTGGTCAAGCTTCCCTCTAGTATTGAGCCCAATCCACAAGAATAAAGAGCCAAGGTCCCACTATGCAAAAGGAACTTCCTCTTAACTGCAAGATATATAATTATTTGTCCTATCTTCCCAATTTAGTAATTATATATTAAGAAATTACAATATGTGAAATGCTGAACTAGGCACTGGAGACAGAAAAACTAATGTGTACTAATCCTTGCTCTCAATGAGTTTGCAATCTAATGGGGAAAGCAATATGCAAACAAATAAGCAAGCTATATGCAGAATATCTAGGAAATAATTAAAAGAGGGAAAGTACTTAATTAAGAGAAGTTAGAGAAGGTTTCCTGTAGAAAGTGGAATTTAAAGGAAGCCTTAGAGCCAAAACTATCATTAATTTCTTTTGTATTTCTCATAACACCTAGAACAACTTTCCATCCCCACTGGGTGCCTGGTAATTGTGACCCTAGTTGAGTGACTGATTTACATGAGAATAGTAAGGAGACTGATCAGTAAAGGTGAAACAATTCACCCCTGAGCTTGTAAAGGACTGGCTGGGGTGGGGGGCTGGAGGAGCTGTGGCTGACCCAATTTGCTTCGACAACGCTTTGCTTTATTATTTCAGTTCGTTATCAGGACTTGTCTTTGTGTGAGTTCTCATGTGTGGACATTAATTGTTTATATAAATAAGGATTTCACTTGCATAGCCAAAGTAAAGCTGTAAAGCATATTATTTCTCTAGCCTTTGACCCTCCCATCATGGTGAATGTCCTAAATCTTTGTCTTCTATTCATTTTGGGGACATGCTGAGAAGATAGTCATTTAAAAGGGGGGAAAGCAGTATGGCTGGAGCTCATAATAGGGGCTTAGCTGAGATTAACGCATGCTAGTTCCTGACTGCTGAGAGAGAGAAACCTCTTCTGCCTTTGTGTTGGGGAAACTGAATCAGACAGACCTAATGCCACAGCTGACACCAGTCACACAGTGAACAATGGTCTCAGAAAAATGTGGCACTTTCATCTGAGGGCCTCAAAGCACTATAAAAAAGTGTCTATATGTAGGCAGAAAAGCAGATTATCCAGAGACTTCCTATCATTGGCCAAAAATGTGACAAAGCCAGATTTTTTTCTCCTCATTATCATCATCATTATCAACAAATCTTTGACTCAGGTTTCCAGTTTTAGACTTAGAGTTAACATCAATCTCATCCAATCTCTACTCAAATCACCAATCTGATATATGATATCCCCCACAAATGGGGGCTCATTACCTTTGAAGACATTTTTCCACTTTTGAGGAGCTTCAATTATTAGGAAGTTTTTCTCGAATTGAAATCTACCTCTCTGTAGCTTTCTCCTACTGATCTGAATTCTGTTGTTCAGCACCAAAGTTTAGTTTGATCCCTTTTCTAAAAAAATTCAGGTATTTTTTACCTCACATTCAAAAGCTTGTGGGGGGGATGGGTTAAGAAGTTTCTTAATTATGGAATCAACCAGCTAAAAAGTTTACCTTAAATAGGGGTTTGCTGGTGACATTTGTCCTCATCTCGTGTGTATTTATTATGGTCTGGGCACCACCTAGAGGTAAGTATCTTAAATGTGGACAGCAGTTAAGGAGAGATCTAGCTCTCACTGGCCCTGGCTTATTTTTCAAGTCAAGCCAGATGCCTCTGAAAAGACTTATTTGCGGAGTAGAAACTCAATTTAGTTTCTGCAATGTTCAAAGAGGAAGTAAACCTTCCATTAATCCCAAAGAATCCACCAGACCAATCACCATCATGTGGGCAGCCAGCCTTCAAGCCTCTGCCTCAAATCTGCAGCTTTTTCCAATTGCAACTTTCTAACCCAGATCAAAGAAAAAAGAACTTTCTTTCCTCCCCCTCCTTCTTGGCTCCCCTTAATGGCTTAACAACATCCCTCAGAAAGATGAGAAGTGGAGATGAAACCGACAGCTTATGGGTTATATCTATACCATCTCTGCTGGGAAGAAAGTTTTCAGCTCTCTGTATTACACTTTGGCTAGATCTGCACTGTATATGCAAGCACAAATGGCAAAGGGCTGTGAGAGGTGGTTCATCCAGACCTCTACTGCCTGTACCCTTGTCTCTGCTATATAACATGATATAAGTGAATGCACTCTAGACGTGGAGTCAGACAGAAACTAATCTTGTAGTTATTCATTGGGTTCATGCATGCCAGGAAAACTAGCTTTTGTCCTCTGTAAATAGAAGACAAAAAGGCATAGCGTCACTAATTCTGAGATTCATTTTATTCATCAATAAATGAGATTAATATTTGTACCACTGGGATGGTTTGGATGTGTGTATGTTGGGTAAGAAGGAACTGAATGGCTTAAATGCAGAAACATAATAGTTAAGGAGACAAAGTTGAGATCTGGTGAAGAGAGCCTGTGTTCAGGACAAAACCAATAGTAGTGTGTCCATGCAAAGGACTCCTGGCCCCTTGCTCACAGTCATGTTTACAAATCTAGTTCCAAGAGGAACTGGATGGCACGAGTGATAATGAAGCCATAGAACAGACATCATTTAGGAGAAGTTGAAATAAAAGCCTCTTTATCTTGTCAGGTTTATTTCTCATCCAAATATACTCTTGAAAACATTTCATATGTAGAAATTCAGCTCAGAGGCAAACTGAAAGTCGCAGCCTAATTAATGAAGGTCATTCCGCCTGGTAATAACTACTAATAACAGGTGTATTCATTTTGTTGCTTCCTGGAGGTTTGAAGCCCAGAGGCTGACACCGGCAGTTAGAGGTCACTCTGACCTCAGATATTTATTGTGTAACCTGGGAAAGTCATTTAACTGCTGCCTGCCTCAATTTCTTTATTTGTTCATGGACATAATCATATCCCCTTTCCCCTAGAACTGTTGTGAAAATAAAATGAGATATTTGTAAGGGCTACACTGAACTATTTGTGAACTACACGAACCCAGGCTTGTAGATAGATCACCAGTCCTGAAGTCAGGAGGACCTGAGTTCAAATCTGGCTCAGACACTTAATATTTCCAAGATGGATGACCCTGGGCAAGTCACTTAGCCCCAATTACCTCAGCAAAACAAACAAACAAACAAAAAAACCAGGCTCGTCTTCATGCCAGAAGGAGACACAAGCTAGGAGAACAGTGCTTTATAAATGATTGATCTACATAGAGTTCAAAGGAACCTCAAGGTCACCTAGTAAAATTTACCTCCCTAAGTGAGGGTACCAAGGCCCAGGGAGTACTGTTTCTCCTAAAAACTCTCTGAGGTAGCTAGGAAGCAACTCAGCTATGAAGTAATATGAAACCTCAGGCCTTTGATCCAATCTCAGAGGTGTACATTCATATCCCAGACAGTAGGTGGCCCAATGGATAAAATGCTGAATCTAAAGTCAGGAAGGCCTGAGTTAAAATTCAGCCTCAGACAGTCACCAGCTCTGTGACCCTGGACAAGTCATTTAACCTTGTTTGTCTCAGTTTCCTCATCTGTAAAATCAGCTGGAGAAGGAAATGGCAAATCACTCCAGTGTCTTTGCCAAGAAAACCCCAAGTTGGATCATAAAGAGATGGACATTGACTGAAAAAAATGACTGAGCAACCACAATACATTGATATCCACATTAGAGAGTCTAACCACAATCCAAAAGCGAAATATGTATCATTTTAGAATTATTCATGGTAAAATATTATTCACAGCTCTTTACCCTTCTTATTAAAGTAAATGATAGAGAACTGACTGCATACTTTGCCACCATCCTCTCTGCAAGCAAGTCATTCTAGAGCCTCGTTATGAATGGTTCTTTGTTAAAGTAAAAAAATCTGTTTCAAAAGGAAAGGGCAGAAAAAGCCACATCTCTAAGAGCTCCTTTGAAACAACAACAAAAAAGAATGAGGAAGAATCTGAAACAGTAAAAAGTTTTCCCAGAAGATTTGTAAACTCATTTTCAAAAAGGGGAGTGGAGAGAAAAAACTTAATTCCCAAGCCAAGCATTCGCAGGAAGTTCAACACAGAACTTTCCCAAGAGATCTTGGGAGAAAGATGACTGAGCCTCACCCAAATGGAGATGAATATAGGGGTGGGATAAGATAGTTAGAAAATGAAGCTTAGGAAATGCCTAGCATGATCTGTGATCTGAGAAAAAGAAGGAGGAAAGAGAGAGAGATGTGTTCAACAGAACGATTATCCAGCTGGTTAAAATGATTGCCAGCCCAGCAAAAGGGCAAAACATAGCTGTTATGAGTTTCCTCACTATTCACTCAGCAACCACAATTTTGCTAGTGACTGCTCAAAGCAGAGCAGCTTTGATGCTCCAGGAAGTGTTGGTTATTGTAGTTCAAACGGGGGAAATGAAGATACAGATAAGGAACAACAAAATAGAAACTTAATGAAGGTAGGAAGGACCTCAAGAGACACTAGAAAGAGATCACTGCAAGCAAGCATGTTGGTCAACAGAGCTCTGTGTGATCAGACCATCTGTCCATCCTTCTGTCTTTAGGTAGGTGGTTCTAAAGGAATGGGAAAACTGCTCCAACCCATGTTAAACCCCATTTTAATGGCCTTAAAGTCAGTGTCTCAAATGCTTGTTTATCAATGAGATTTAATATAACAAGTATTGGATGTATTGACAGGAAACGAGTTTAAATCCTGACTCTTGGACAAGTTTCTCAGTTTTTTTGAGCCTCACTTTACTTATTTGTAAAATGGAGGTGCTACTCCTTGTTAAATTCATCTCACAAAATCAAGGTGATTCAAAAGACAAAAGTTGAGACCTAGTGAACAGAGCCTGTATTCAGGACAAAACCAATAGTAGTGTGTCCATGCAAAGAACTCCTGGCCTTGTGTCCTTGCTCACAGTCATATTTACTAATCTAGTTCCAATTAGTTTGGAAATTTGGATTCAAATCCCAAATCTGAAGCTTACAGCTTGCATGGCCATGGCCATGATAGTTTTCTTCCTTGGGCCTTAGTACCCTCACTTAGGGAAGTAAATCTTATTACATGACCTTGAGGTTCCTTTGAACTGTATGTAGATCAAGTTTCTTTTTTGTATAATGGATCCTTTTGGCCATCTGATGCATCCTGTGGACATGTCTTTTCAGAATATTTTTATATAATTGAAAGAAACACTAAATTTCAGTTAGTGATTAAGTTGAAAGTAAAGATGTCATTTTTTTCCCCCACCCAAATTCATAAATTCCCTGAAACCTCAGGTTAAGAATTCTTGCTCAGGAGGAAGTTGATCAGACCATGGGATATGCATTCCCAGCCCTACGCCTCTATTCAAATGTTATACTATATTGTCATGACAATAGAAATAAGGTTTTTAGTTTTTTACCTCCAACAATCTCATTTCACTCAACACTGCTTGCTATGAATATGCCCTGACTAAAGCTCCAAGGCCACCCTGTCTCAGGATCTACAAGACTAGAGAACTGAATCACTTCAAGTTTTCTTAGATTAAACTTTTACATAGTCTTGAGTTCAAGAAAAGACACTCGACTTCTTGATTCTTCCAGCTGAACTCATAGGAAAGCTCTATGGATTTCCAAGTAATATATCTTGGTGTCTCAGTTTATCAAGTTTCCTAGTAGGAAGGGAGGAAACAGATCACTTTTACCTTTTACTCCCCTTTTCATTCTTGCCCCAATGAAGCAGTTTATATTTAGGGAGCAGACATTAGAAAATTTATACCAGAAAATTATATAATATATATCCTTAAAATAATCTTGGTCTCAAGTCTCTCAGTCACTGGTCATTTCAGTAGGGATTCTTATTTGTGGGCATTGAATTTCTTGGGAATAATATCTCTCTTAATGATTAGCAGGTTGAAATTATACTTTCTGAAGCCTTTTATTTATTGTCATCTGAGCTCTACACCCATTGAGCCCTGTTGAGCTAGAAAACGTGGAGGTCAGGGTAGGAAAGGCCTTCTGATGGGACCAGAACAGTGACTTCACTGGTATTTTCTTGCTATTTCCTAGATGGCTTTAGCCACTATTATAAACACAGAAGTCCAGATGTTGATTCCTTAGAGGCAAGAGAATGTTGCTTTTATTGGCATATATCCCTACTTGGAGCTTACTGTTCATCTATTTGAAATATCATTTTCCAATGATACAGAATTCTTTACAACACTTTTTCTTGTATACATGAAACATTAAGTTCTTTATCCCTATAAACCACAAGTTATAAAAAAAAAAAAAAAGATGCCCTGCTAAAGCAATTACTGCAAGAGGAGAAGGAAGAGAGAAGTTAAAATAGTAGCAGAAAGGTCATGGAGAGTATGGATACTATAAACTGAATGGATGCCTGGATGAAAAGTATAAGCCTATGGACCAACCAACTCTGGACTTTGACTTCGATTCAAATTGTAGGGATTTTAATAGGCAATTGACTTCTCTTATTTCCACTTTTGCTTCAGTTAGAAGACCTAGAATTTCTGGAGTTAACTTGGATGCAGGAATTCAGCAGCTAACCATGCTAATAGACCCAGACCAGTTGAAAGATGTTTAATTGGGACAGAAATAAATAAAGAGAAATAGAAAATCCCATCCGCATTCTCAAAGAGTTCATTTTCAGATCCTGCCCTTTCTGTGTTGTCTTGAAATCAAGGTAATTGAACCTGAGTCACAGGTTGAATAGAGAAAACAAAGATGAAGGATTATTATCCTAAACCTAGTCCTGAATGGGTCATGGCCTGAAGACCTCAGGAATGATCAGATTTATACCTGGTCTTTTCTCTGGTTGCCACTATCTTCCTTGTAGTTCTTAACTTGGCTCGCCATAGGCAATATTCATTACTCCTCTTCTCAGTCTCTTTTTGGCATCTTCTTCATCACCAAGATGTTTCATCTTCTTGTTCTGTCCAAGGCAGGACCGCGAGTATAGAAGCCAACATAAAAAGCTGCTTTTACTGCTGCTATTTTTCAGGAGCCAGTGATAATGAAGCCAGCCCTGCATTCCATCCTTTCTTTGTATTCTCTCCATTTAGACTCTTGTACCAGAAGGACATGGCTTTCTGGAAAAGACTCCTTGTTCTTCCTTAGCTAACTCTCATACTGAGCTATTGCTTTGAAAATGTACTTCTTTCCCACCTAGTCATGCCTATTTCAGAAGAAAGGGGGAAGGTTTAAAGGTGGAGAATTCTAGTGGAGATGATAAATAAGCGTTACCATGCTACCCTAACTTCTAGGTTTCTTTCCAGTTGTTGTTTTTCAGTGGTTTCAATCATATCAGATTCTTTGTGATCCCATTTTACATTTTCTGAGCAAAGAGACTGGAGGGGTTTGCCATTTTCTTCTCCAGCCTATTTTACAAATGAGAAAACTGAAGCAAACAAGGTTAAGGGACTTGCCTAGAGTCACATAGTTAGTGTCTGAGTCTGGATTTTAACTCAGGTCTCCCTGACTCTGGGTCTCCATCCAGTGCACCAACTAGCTATTCAAAGGTAAAACTTTCTGATTGACTTCCCTAATTTATCCATAAAATTCCCTTCTTCATTCTATACTAGCTAATGATATAATACAGGTTTTGGGGATTGGGCTTTGTTTCCTAGCTTTTTTTTTTTTTTTGGTCACTAAAAGGAAATTCAGGCTCATTCTTCTCCCTCCTTAGTTAAAATCTATGAAATAATCTCTTTATCCATTGAGGTAAGCTAGGTGGAGCAGCGGCTAGAGTACAGAACTGGGAATCAGAGTTTGAATCTAGCCCTCAGACACTAACTGTGTAACCATAAGCAAATCACTTAATTCCAGTTGCCTTCCTCATCTGGAGAAAGAAATGTCAGACCACTCCAGTATCTTTGTCAAGAAAACTCCAAAAGGGATGTGAAGAATCAGACATGACTAATTGACTGAATAGCAATAACAAATCCTTTCCATGCTATCAGAAGATAGCATATTTTTTAGGAAAAACAAAACAAAACAAAACATAGGTGAGGACCCCATATATTCAGCTGGAAGGGATCTTAGAGATCATTTAATACAACCACCCCTATTCTACAGTTGTAGGAATTAAGGCTTTGAGTTGAGGAAATAATTCACTTGGGCTCACATAGCCAGGTTCTTTGACTCTTTTCACTGTAGTACCTGTGGTTCGTTATAACAAGTTCAAGGCTGGGTGGCAGATGAGGGAGATTATACAGTGACCATCCTATAAAGTAAATGTGGCCTTGCAGGTATTGCCAGGCAACTGGCTGAACCCCTCATCCAAGTCAAGATGATGTTTGGGATTGAGATCACTGCCTACTGGAAAAGACTGAATTAATCTTGACACCAGCTGGGGGAAAATCAATCCAGACATAGAAGTGGTTGACATGGGAACAAAATGTGTATTCTTTTCTGTTGGGCTGCAAATCCCCACCAGTCTTCATATTGATCTCAACCTTTTTTAATGCTGTCACTCAGACTGAAAAGGTACTGTTGTTTTAGCAGGCGAGGATTTGCCTAATGCCCAATTTTGCACACTATTATAATCCCCTTAAGCAGATTGAGAATCAGGAATATTCAGCAACTGTCAGAACAGTAAGTGTGGCTGACTCTGGCTTGTTAATAATGGGAGACACATTGTCCCAAGAGGAGTGATTCAATAGAAAACATCTTTCCTCTCTGCCTATGAATAGGATAAGAGGCAACCATTGGCATGGTATGATGGGTAGGGAGCTGCAATCAGAAAGATGTGTTCAAATTCTACTTTCAAATTCCACTTGTGATAAATATTGACCATGTGATCCTTAACAGGTCATTTAATCTCTTTGGACCTCAAGCAAGTCCCTCAGGCTTAAAATGGCAGAACAGCTACTTATCTGCATTGATAGAGGGAGTTTCCACACTGGGATGTCCCAATATCAAGGACATCCTAAATCTGGCAGTCCTACTGGCAGATTCTCCAGGACCAATACCATGTAATGCCTAGAAATCCAAACTGCTAATGAGGCATACTTAACCACTACTAGTATACGTAACCATTTTTGTGTCATGAACCCCTTTGGCAGCCAGGCCAAGCCTGTGGATCTTTTATCAAAATGATCCTGGTTTTATTTTTTTGTTTTTGTTTTTTTAAAATTCACAATTGAAGAAAATGCTAAATTTCAACCAAAGCTTAATAGAAATAAAAATATAATTTTGCCCTCATCCAAGTTCACAGACCCCTTGAAATATATCCCAGCTTGAGAATCTTGACCTGGAATATATTTTGTCTTGGTTTTTAGAGAGGTCATAAGCTGTTTAGGAAGGGAGGGAACCCACACAAAATAAGCAGAGAAGAGCTCTCCCAAAGCCAACATTCCACAAGGCTAATGCTGCAGAAAACATCTTGGTTTCATCCTATTGCCTGAGAATTTCAAGTAATTGCTCCTTGTTTCTGGGGGAAACTGGCATGTGAGAAATCTGCAGCTGGGTCCTATCATTGGACACTGCAGTCTACTGCAGTCTAAGCAGGATTGGGTTGGTTTTTAGTGTGGATTTTTTGGTTGTTTTTTCTTTTTGAAATCGTCTGCCCTCTGGTGATCATAAATGGGCATTGCGAGTTTCTGGAAACGGGGATGAGCAAATCAAGCGTTTCCATGAACTTGGGAAAGACTCTCATCGCTGCTTGTGTTACTCTCGAAAAGCCGCCTGCTTTGGAGTTTGTGAGATATCAAAACAGACAGCTCTTAAGAAGTTTAACTCAATTAACATTACAGAGTGCTTTCTCAATACAGGGGGCTACTCTAGGTTTTGATGAGACAAAACCAAAAATGACCCAGTAGCTGTTTTCAAGGAGCTTCTGTATTTCTGGGGACAAGGGTGAGGTGGGAATGGAGATATGACATGGAAACAAATACATGTAATATGTAGTGGGGAGAAATAGGAGTCCAGGAAAGAATCGGACGAAATGATCTGGGAATACTTGAGAAAGAACAGAAAACTTTCAGCTGGGGAAATGGAGAGGCAGCAAACCTTACAGTGAACTCTGGCCAAATTTGGCATGAAGTGGGTATTGAAGCAGCAAATCCAGCAAGGTTTGAATTGGTTCCAAAAGCCTGATTAAACTCGGTTGATCTGAGTTTATAGGCCTGAATTTTGCAAAGACATAGAACACCATAAAGCAGATTTCAGACAGAAAATGTCATTCCAGAAATGTGAAAACTTACCTACTTCTGTGAATAATCAACAACTCTCTTAAAATCATAAAGTAAGTGGCTAAAGATTTATTTGATTAGTTATCTCACCTTCCTGAAGATAATTGAGGCAGAAGAGATGGAAAGAGAAAGAGAAAGAGAAAGGAAGCTTAGTATGATTAAGGATTCACTAAGTTTGAATAGGCCAGAAACATATTTGACTATGCCAGAGAGTAGTGGATTTTGTTACCTTTTTTTTATTTTTTTTCTTAACACAAATGATCCCAGAGAATGATCCACCTGTGTTACCTTACATTTTAGGGAATCCAAGTCACTTACTTTCTAGGGGGTCCAAAATCCCTTTCAACTATAATGTTCTATAATGATAACTCATGTTTATATAAGGGTAATCAGTTAAATCACTCTACCCATTTCATGGGGTTTTTGGGTTTTTTTTTTACCCATTCAATGTTGCTTGTTGTAGGAAGGTCACTAAGTGACTCAGTGAATAGAGCCCCAGGCCTGGAGGCAAGAAGACCTGAGTTCAAGTCTAGCCCTAAATATTCCCAAATTTGTATAACCTTGAGCAATTCACTTAACCCTGTTTAGCTCAGTTCCCTCATCTATAAAATTGGAGAAGAAAAGGGAAAACCACTACAGTATCTTTACTAGAAAACTTCAAATGGGGTCATGAAAAGTCAGGACTCAACAACAAAAATAGCTGCCATTTATATTGCACTCACCTTAGGCTTTTTTCTAAGTTTTTTTTTCCTTTTTTCCCCCTTTTTCTTTTAAAATTATTATATAATTTACTTTTATTTTTTATTATACATGTAAATTCAGTTTTTTACATATTTCCTTACGAATCACATTGGGTTAGAAAAATCAGAACAAAAGGGAAAATCCACAAGAGAAAAATAAAACAAAAGAAAAGGGAAAAAAATGAATAGCATGTATTGATTTACATTCAGTCTCCATAATTCTCTCTCTGGATGCAGATGGCATTTTCCATCCAAGTTTATTGGAATTACCTTGGATCACTGAACTGCTGAGAAGAACCAAGGCTGTCATAGTTGATCATCCCAGTCTTGCTGTTAGTGTGTGCACTGTATTCCTGATTTTTCTTGTTTCATTCAGCATCAATTCATGTAAATCTTTCTAGGTCTTTCTAAAATCAGCTTGTTCATCATTTTTTAGAACAATATTACATCACTTTCGTGTGTCATAACTTATTCAGCCATCTCCTAATTTTTCTATTCATTTTCCAATTCTCCAAGTGCTTGCTTCTTTCATTTGATCTTCACCACAACTCTAAGAGCTACTTTTATTATTATTATTACCCGTATATTATAGATGAAGAAGTTGAATGACATGCCCAGGGTCACACAGCTGTCAAGTGTTTGAGATCAAATTTGAATACTTGTCTTCCTTACTATAAACCCAATTCGCTGCAGCACCTCCCTGCTTCCAAAGTAAGTGCCAAAGTGTTAAATCATGCTGTTTGAACCAGGGGAGGCTATCTCTCTGAATCAATCAATCATATACTTTAGACTAAGTGCAAAAAAAGTCTTCAGTCAACCAGAGAGACATTTCACAGGAAGTCTTGGTGCCTTTCCTTACAGCTGAAACCTCCTGTCTGGTTGTCTTTTCCTAGTGAATTCTTTGAGAGCAGAGACTGATTTAATTTTCTATTTATATCTCCAGGGCTTAACAGAGTGCTTCCCACAGAGTAAGTAACTAATGAATGCTTTCTTATTCATTCATTCAATCATTCATTCCTTCATTAATAAGAACTTCCTATGAGAAGGTACAGCCTCAGTTGAGGTGAGAAACTGGAGATAAGAATATAAAATGAAATAGAAAAAATGTACAACTCAATGGGTGGCAGAAGACACAGGAATAATTACAATGCAAGGAAGAATGTGATAAGCACAAAGAAGAAGTCTAAACAAAGTAGTATAAGGAATTTGAGAAGGGAGAGATAGCTTTCAGGTATGTGGGGGGGGGCTTGCGTGGGGGGGAGAGAGACAGAGAAACAGACACAGTGAGACAGAGAGAGACAGAAAGAGAGAGGAGAGGCACAGAGAAATTCAGAAATAGAGAGAAAAAGACAGAAGAGATATAGAGAAAGAGGAGAGAAAAACAGACAAAGAGGAGAGTGAGAAAGAGACAGAGGAAAGAAAAAAGAGAGGGAAAGAAAGAGAAAGAAATGGAGAGACAGACAGGCAGAGGCCAATTGCAGAGAAAGCTGCAATGCGTTCATATCCCCATGACTCCACTTGTGTTCATTCCTCTTCCCCCTCCATCCTTATTCATATATTCTCCATCATGCTTTTCCATCTGGTTCATGGGGTTCCCAATTGAAGGTAAGCACATATAAACCCACCTTCAAGCTATCTAATTGTTTATTATTCGAGGTGAATAATCAGTTGAGAAGAGCTTAGAGTCAAATTCTTCTCTTTGATCTACTATCCTTTTATTAATATATGATTATTGGTAGCTGAGAGTGAGTATTAGAACAATTCCAAAACTTACAAGGAAAGAATAAAATCATTCAGTAGAAACTTGACATTCAAATGATTACAAATTTTTACAATAGCAAAATGCTCATTTTTTATAGTAGCAATACATAGAATAATTTTCCTCCAAAGAATTCAATGGACCTCATCAGCAGTTATGCTATTTTTCCATTGGGTTAGCAGTATGTGAGTAGGAGCAGAGAAGGTCGATGAAAGAATATTTCAGATTTTGGAGTTGGAAAAAAAAACAAGAGGTGATGGGACAAGAGGGCAAAGAATTCAAGGATAGGGGACAGACTATGTAAAGTTGAATTGGTTAACAATAGGAATGAAATTTCAAAGGAAGGAAGTGAGCCATTGCTGAGTAATGGACTGATCCAGCAGCGAAGGATAAAGAGACTAGAAATTGGAACAAAGATTGTGAATGAGCTTAGGAAGAATAAAGAGAGAAATGTCAAAAGGATAGAAGATTGGCGTCAGAGAAGAATTTTAGAATTATGGGTAATGGTGGAAAAAGTAAAATTGTTATGGGTGATGGTGAAATCAACAATGGGATCACCATCTTCATATAAGTATGGAGTAGAATGAAGCCACAGATCATGAGAATTGAAGTAAATGATCTGAGAGGCCAGGGAGTTTTAAGGAGAAAGAAAACATATATGTTAAAATCCCCAATTGCCTTTATAGGCAAGGAGTGTGGTATAGTGGAAGTCTATGAACCAGTTGGCAAACCCTGAGAAAGGATAGAAATGTCCTGGAGGAGGGAAGAGAGGTGAGAGGAAGAAATCAAGCACTAAAAGTTTTTTTTTTTTTTTTTCAGATGGAATGACATTGCTTTTTATGGGGAATGTCCAGAGTAAATCAGCAGTTTTAACCCCTTTCTTAGCCAGGTCCCTAGACATAATCATAGCTACACCAAGCTGGCACAGGAAAAAAAAGTCCTTCAGGTTAAAAATCCTTTTCCCCCACCCACACCATTCCCCTGAAAAGGGAAATCTCCCTAAGCTTACTTGATATTTTGGTTGGGGTGAGAAAATTCCTTTCATCTCTCCAGCAGTGCCTGACAGGTAGTTCCAGAAGCAGGCAATTTACCTCAAGAAGCCTCTTAGCAACACTGAAGGGACTGAAGTATAGCCAGAATGTCCTGAATTCCTGCTGATATGCCCAGCTCACTAACCTCCTTACATAAATAAATGACTTAGAATCAAATTAGTATTTTTGCTTTCACATTACCTTGCCTCAACTTTAATACTACCATCTCTCAAAGATATGTGTCAATTTAGAGAATCAACAATCAATCAACTTTTTGAAATTTTCCCTCTCCTTGGTGTGACACTACTACCCTACCCTGCCTGGTTGGCCATTATTGATATTTAGGGCCTTGCATTCTAGCTAAATTCTTTGGGACTTCTAGCTGGAGCTATTTTCTTAGGTAATTCTCACCTACTTTTCCCAGCTGAGCTGTGCTCACTCAATTAAATAATGTGCTAAAGATTACCTCTCATCAGCACCTCTGCTTTTAACTCAAGCTGAAAATATATTGACTGAAAAAAATGATTATTTTTCTTTCTTCCCTGATGCTTCAATACACTTTCATGGATATGTGATGTCATCGGTTTGAGCACTATTGCCTTAGCAGTAGATCCAAGCCATCAGCACTCTTTCATTTTGTTTAGTCCTTGTCCATATATTTCCACAAATCCTCCATAAAGTACCCACACAATGCAGTGACTACCCACTGATTCCTTTCATTTGGGAGCCTGCTAAGACAATATTCCAGCAACCCACCAATAACTAAAGTATTGTCCTAATAGCTCCTCACTCTTCAGTATATGAGTCCACCTCCTGTCTTGGTTCTACTTGATTCTGATATGTCTTTTGTGACATTTCCTACATGCAAGTCATTGTTAGTAATAGGATGCTTATACCTTTCATTCACTTTTAGACCAATTGTATTCGTGAGTTTTCTGGGATAACATTTCATGATTCACAGTCATATTTCACACCAGAGGAATTTTAGCATTAAAAAATTAAACAGTACATTGAAAGTGCTTTGCAGTTTCCAAATATGATCCAGACTACTTTCCCTGTCCCAATTCTGGGTTCCTCTGTAATACCCAATGAAGATACTTGAACAGATACCTTGAATTGCCAATTCAGTTGAGTTTCCTGATTCCATGACCTAATCTAGGCAGTATATGTTCTGCATCTGTTTTGGCCAGTTTCTTTAAATGATCATAGAATTTCTTAATAAGACCCCAGTATTCCAGGACCCAGTATAATCAAAACAATTATCAACAAACAGAAGCATATACAGAAAACTTCTCCCATATAAGATAATGCTTCCTCCAATTCTAAAGGACTTATAAAAAAGGCTGTCCTTCAGAGAAAGAACTGATGGAATCTGAATGCAGATGAAAACATGCTATTTTTTACTTTTTTTTTTCAGAGAGTTTTCTTTGGGTCTATGTTTTCCTTCACAACATGGCTAATATGGAAATAAGTTTGCATGACTGTCCATGTCTCCAATAATCTCAATGATGAAGGAAAGGAAGATGAGAAGGAGAGACTTTGGAACTAAAAATTTTAAAAAACAAATGTTAAAAATTGTTTATATATATATTGGATTACTTGCTGTCCAGGGAGAAGGTAGAAGAAAGGGAGGAAGAAAGATTTGGAATATAGGATTTTGTGGGGATGAACATTGCATATTTTTGCATATATTTTGGAAATAAAAAACTATTCTTTACAAATTTGGTTTTAGATGTAATTGGGGAAAAACAAATGTTAAGAAATAATGTCTCTCCTATCTGGACTTTTTGGAAGATATCCATCATGACACTGGTGAATATCTTTGATGAAGCTATTTAGTCCTCCCTTGATGCTAATATTTACTTTATTATTAGACAAAGTTATGGATTTTTGCATGATCTTAACAGATGTAAGAGAGCCTTTGTTTGAAAAGAGCCTTTATGTCTCCATCTGCCTTGAGTCAAAGGCTTTTTCAAAATCAAAGGATAATATAGCATAAAGTACCAGAAATAATGTTTATAGAGACAATTTAAAATTGTGATTCTTAGTGCCCACTTCTCTCAGCTGGTGATACAGTCTAATATACCCCAGTTACTTAGGAGCAAGTCATTCAACCTCTATCTGTGCTTCTTCAAATGTAAACTGAGGATGATAATAACACTTTATTGTGTTATTGTGAAGATCAAATGAGATAAGATTTGAAAAACATTTACCACAGTTCCTAGAACATTGGTAGTTGCTATGTAAATGCTTATTCTCATCCTTTCCCCATTTCTACCATTCTACAATTATCACTGTAGGAGCAGAATGGAGCAAACAATAGTGAGAGTCCTTTTCTATTTTGCTTTGTTTCATAGTTCACCATGGCCAAAAAAATTGTTACCAAGTAAAATGCCTCATGAAGAGCTTCTCTATGTGTAGATAGTGTTGGGCCATGGAAAGCAGACAAACTCTTGCTGAGGTCATGTTTGAAGCCTCCTCATTTTCAAGAACTTAGAATCACAACTACATGATGACAAAATATTGAGTAGGATTTTGTGGAGATTTTGTTTACAGTAAGCTCTTGATAAAAGTTTGTTGAATCGAAGATGTGGCCAGTTATAGAAAATTATCAATGAAAAAATAATTATTGATTTCTAATGCTATCAAAACAGCTCGATGCATGCATAAATGATCTCATAAAGATATTATAGAGATAAAAAACACACTTGTCTTATTAATTGCTGATATCGTCTCAGTTCCTTTTTCCCTCTTCCTTGAATTTGGCAACTGATTCAAGTTCTTCTACTCCTTGTCTTTATACTTGGGGATTGATTTCAAGATATTTCTCCTTTAAAATTCCTTGATCTCTCAGATCATCTACTTCAATTCTCTTGATATGTAATTTCACTCTTTGCCACACACATAGAAGGATGGTGATTCCTTCATTTCCTTTTTTTTTTTTTTTTTTTTTGAGATTTTCTTTTGATACACCAAAAATCAGGCTCTTAGTACCTTTAATATTATGCAGAGCATAGATTTTTTTCTCTTGTATTTGTCTAGGTTCAGCCGTTCTTCATAACTTCATTTTCTTAACATCAAGTTTTCCACTTCCTCACAAAAGTACATTGGATGCTAACTGTGGGTAGATTGGTTCCAAACACACTGGTTCTACTATCATTGATAAAATAAGTGTGTCACCAGAGGAATGGCAGTCAATGAATTCCATTTCATATATATTAATTGTACTTTTAGTTCCACTTGCTAAAGATTTTGAAATGAACTGGTTTATACATCTTTCATATCAAGCTGTCTGCAAACTTGTTTTTCTTTTCTATTGCTTTTAACTCTTTTGCAAGGTAGTATTGCTAATCATCCTTCACTGTTCCACTCTGTAACATTTTACAAATGAACTTGTACACTAAGCCAGTGTGTCCCTTAACTGATATGTTTCCTCTCCCTGCAAAACCAAGTGTTTCCAGGTTACTATGATTTATGATTTTTTTTGGCCTCCTCATGTGGGGTTGTTTTGTTTCTCTACAAAATTTATTCATTCAATTCCTTCATTCAAATGAGATAAAATGTGTAAAGTGTTTAATTCAATGTCTCGCACATGGAAGACACATAAAAATGCTTCTCTTCCCTACTCTCCCTCAAAGAGCATTTACTAAGTGGCAACAACTAGAAGCTAGAAATAAAGGTGGGGGGACATCCTCTGTCCTCTAGTAGTTTACAATCTCCAAGTAGAAAATTAGACACATAGATGAGCAAATAGAAAACTCAAACAGAATAAATGAAGTATAATGTGGAGTTGAGAAAGAACACTAAAAGATGGGAGAATTAAGACAAGCTTCATTTGGAGATGGAACCTTGAACTGAACATTGAAGAGACCAGAAATTCCAAGAGGTGAAGGTGAAAAGGAAGAACAGTGAGGGAATGAGGGACAGACATTCAGATATAAGAGAGGTAATACGCCACATATGGGAAACATGAGCAACAATTTGACAACTTATCAGATATAAGGACTAAAGTATATGGAAGAATTAAGGATGACTAAAAATTATTGCAAACAAGTGATTGAAAGAATGGTGCCATAAAAAATGGGGAGTTCTTTCTATGCCTCTCTGAAGGGAGCTTGTAAGCTGTCCTCCCTTTTAGCTGCAATTTGTTTTCTGGTTTTATTTATAGTGAGAATGTCAATGTGATTATGATTCAGTTTCCTAGCACCTTGGTCACTGGACAAAGATTGTACATTTAAAATACCAACAGTTACATTCATGTTTATAGGAAGTTTAGAAACTGTGATTTTAACACCCTCTGCCTTCCTTTTGACCACTTTCCTACCATCAGTGTGAAAATAAAAGGAACTCACACAGGAGCCAACTGTATATTTTTATCTATTATTTCATGGGTAGCTGTAGCCAAAAAATGAATCTCTTAGCAGTCCAACTTCTACTGATAAGCCTCTTCCTTCTTAGCTGAGCAGGTCCTCAGATAACAAGGTCCAATCAGAACTAACATATTCACCGTGCCGGGAGATCTTTTGGGGACTGTCAGTTTTCCACCACAGAAGCTAGGAGCTGATTCCCTTCCCTTAGGAATTGCCTCTCCCTGGAAGATCTTCTACACGTGCTAATAAAATTTCACAGCTCATGAGCTAGACAAAAGCAGGAGTGGGGTCAGCAAGCAATAGAACTCAGAGATCCCAAAGCCCTTTCCCTGACAACACGAGAAATTCCAAACTAAACAGAATCTAGCTGCCTGGTATTGAACTCCATTTCACCCCAACTTTTAAAAAAAAACTATTCATATTTACAGTTTTCTGCTTTTCTTTTAAATAGATTGTGGCCATGCTAACACATATGTATATGTATATGTAGGTTTATATAGACATGTGTGGGTGCATATGCAAGTGTATCATTATAAGACCCAAAGGTTTTGTGCTAACATGCTTGGCTGGGTTTCAGGATTCCTATAGATGCCTATTAACTAAGGCAGAGTAAGTTTCCACTGACTGGAGCAGAAGGCTCTGAATGTGTTAGTTCTCCCTACCCTTTTGATCTCATAGGGTCCTGTAAGAGTTTGCTAGAGAATGCTTAGGAGGAGCCAGCTACCTTGTTCTGACATGTAGGAGAAGCTGACTTTAAAGACATTAGTGAAGCAAAACTAGGTATTATCTTACTATGGTAAACTTTGCCCAAATGAACCCAAAAACTGCTTCCCTACCTATTGGTCTAAGGCAAAAGTAAGTACAAATATGGCAAATGCCTGATCTCTAATTGTCCCAGTCTGGATTAAAATGGCGTCCAGTTTGTTCCTCTATATTTTAGAAAGGCTCATGCATGCTCTAAGCTGACTTGTTCCCCAGGTGAGAGGTACATTTCTTGACAATTTAAGTGATCATCCCTATTAGTCCACTGAAAAGCTAGTGGGAAAGTCAATACTGAGAAATTTATCCTAACTCAAAAGAGATCAAGAAATAATGGGGTCAATAAAACAGAGGTAAAGGATTATGGCTTAAGGAATCATTAATTAAAATTAATTGGACCCAAAATTCAATATGGAATGATAATTTGTCTTGCAAGGGAGCAAGCTGAATGCCAAGGGAAATCATAATATTTCTGTTTTATCCCTCTGACTGTCTCAGTTTCTTCAACTGCAAAATGGAGATATTAATAACACCTTCCACCCAAAGTTGTTGTGGGAGTTAAAAAAGATTATAACTGTAAAACCCTTAGCAAAATTTAAAGTGTTATATAAATGTTAGCTCTTATTTGCTAGCATACTTAAAAGAGACTGAAGGCAACAGGAAGTAGGTTTTGTTTTTTGTTTTTTCCTGAGGCTGGGGTTAAGTGACTTGCCCAAGGTCACACAGCTAGGAAGTGTTAAGTGGCTGAGATCACATTTGAACCTGGGTCCTCCTGAATTCAAGGCTGGTGCTCTATCCACTGCGCCACCTAGCTGCCCCACACAGGAACTTATTAAAGAAAAAGGTGGTTTCTTTTTAATTGATATAAAGGAGATATACATCCTTTAGAAATTTCCAAGAGCCACAGGTACTGGGAAGTCTAAATTTCCTGGAAATCAGAGATCAGCATCTTAGTGCTTGCTTCAAATGAGAGGAATATTCATTAAAATCCTGTTGTTTTTGGATGAAGCTGCTAACTTCAAGTGTGAGTTTAGTCTAGGTTAATATTTGCCATCTAAGATGCCCTAACAGACCTCCCTATAACTCCACCTGCCTAACGACAGCCCCAGCTCTCTCCTATTTGTAGTGATGTTCAGTGACATTGCTGACATTGTCCTCATCAAGGACCCTGGACGCTAGGGGGCCCTGATCAGCTGGTTCTTTCCCTATCCTGCAGATGGCAAACTCCTGCCTCTTATTCCCTTACTATCTGTGACCCAGAGTGCTGAGCTGAAAAAAAACTA
Organism: Sminthopsis crassicaudata; assembly: GCF_048593235.1. Taxonomy (NCBI): domain Eukaryota; kingdom Metazoa; phylum Chordata; class Mammalia; order Dasyuromorphia; family Dasyuridae; genus Sminthopsis; species Sminthopsis crassicaudata. The sequence goes on along the minus strand of NC_133619.1, from coordinate 457,656,614 downwards.
TATTTGATTCCTCTTCCCCTCATTCTCATCCCTATTGATTCAAGCCTGCATGGTCCCTAAGGTCCTCTGCCCTCCCACTTCATTGTGCTCTTTGGGTCCCCTGCTCTATTATTAACAAAATCCTTTTCATCCTGGATATCTTCATCTCATGTTCTTTTCATCTTTGGGCACTCATGAAAACCTGTCTCTTCCAAGAAGACACTGAATTCTTCTATAGTTTTCATGATTCAAATCATGGACCAGAAGAAGACATCCTACTCCTTGTTTCCCATTATTAATTCCACATTCTTACTCTTCTTCTCCCTTCCAGCTTTCAGTCTCTAATAACATACTCCTATAATGCATTGCCAGAATGCAGGGTCCAGACATTCTGTTTACAGGGCATCAGGGATTAATAATAGCAATGACCCTGAGCCATTGGCTTGTTGCCTAATGACTAGGTGCCATCATCATAATCAATAATAAACATTTATTGAGGTTCTTACATTCCACCAATAGGTATTACAAACTTGAATACAAACAGTATTGTGTGGTTCATTAGTACGTTGCTGTACCTGATGGTGATCTAGATAGGAGGGGGATGAGATGCTTAAAACAGATGTCAGGTATAAAGACAGTATCATGGAACAACAAAGCTGAAGGAGTAACCAGGAATGAATTATGAGAGAATCCAAAAGAGATGCCAGAGAGGAGTCTTAGGAATTATCTGGGTCAAAGGAGAAAGTAGAGGGTACTCATAAACATGTGCAACATGTAATTGGCAAATTGGCAAAAATGACAAAGGATGAAAATAGTGTTGGAGGCAATATAGATAGACAGGCCCACAATGTGATGGAGTTTTGGACTTTATGGAAAATAATTTAGAATTATTTATTGAAAAGCCCATTCTGTTTGATCCAGAAATCCCACTGCCACATACATATCCCAAAGAAATTAAAGGCAAAAATAAAGATCCCATATCTCCCAAAATACTCATGGCAGTAGGTTTTAGGGTACAAAGAACTGGAAACAAGTGTTCTCATTAGAGAACACTTGAATTAAAATGCACTTTATGAATGGAATAAAATATTGTTGTACTGTAAGAAAAAAATGAATGAGAAATATGGAAGAATTGTGAATTGATACAGCATGAAGTAAGCAGTAACAGGTTAAAAAGCATATGCAATGAATATAATAATTTATATTTTTAAGACTGCTAAAACAAAACCCAATTCTAAATAAGTGTACTGACCAACCTTGTCTTAGAACAAGAAATGAGAAAACACTTGAGGGATCATGCGTATGGAATGCCATATCCTTTATCAGAAACAATCACTGTATTGGATGGTATTGCTTAACTTTAGAATTATATGAGAGCAGGAAGGAGCTTTTCGGTCAGCCTGTGGACCTATGCCCCACAAAACACTTGAGTATAGACTGAACCAAATTAAAATATAATTGGGAAATATTTAACAAAATAAATAAGAATGCAACACAATATAGAAAATATCGTTAAGTGGTTTTCTAAGTCAATATATAGCTTGCAATGATGTTTACATATGTGTAGTGTCCCCTGTTTCTATCCAAGTTTTATATCATTGATCTAGTCTAAATCACTCAGTTTACAGGTGAAGATACTGGAGCTCAAAAATTAAGTGACTTGCTTATAGTCACGCTGAATTAATCCAGAAACAAATCCAATAAGGGAAAACTTCCAGTGGCATTCTTTCCCACCATACCACACTGAAAGAACTGTGCGTTTTGTTTTGTTTTGTTTTTGTTACAAAGGGAGGTTTCTTTGGGAAATTACAGGGTAAGATAGAGAAGGAACAAAAAGAAAGAGTGCATAACCAGAAATATTTGTGATGTAAGAATAAAAAACATAAACAAAATATATATTCTAATGTATTAGAGACCAGCACAAAATTAGGCAACTGTAAAGCAAATCAAAGATTGAATAATTATAAGGAAGAAAAGCAGGTCACCAGAAAATAGCCAATACTTCTGTGGGGATTCCTTCTAATGGTAAGCAAAGAGTGTCAGCTGCTGGAACTCTATCTTTCCAGAAATCAGCAAGAGTCAGGATCACTAAACGTCTTTATTCTAGATCTTTACCTTCGCCTCCAACGCCCGGTCACGAGTGCAAGTGAGCGTGAGTTCCACCACCCAAGTTTTTCTTGCTCCTCCCACACAAGTCACTTCCCTCTCTTTGTCTCACCAATCAAGTCAGCACAGAACAGCTGGGGAGGGTCAACCTTAAACAAGTTAATAGGGAACCGTCCAATTGGCAATTAGTCTCACGTGCTTCACCATCCAAGTGCATTGCTCAGTTCTAGCCCTTTACATCTCCCGCTTTCTTTTGTTTTAGACCACAGGAGGTCAAGCCATCCCTGACCTTTCAGGGAGATGAGAACCCCAAAAAGGACGTGATCACGCCCCCCCTGACTTCTCAGGAGGGGAGATGAAAGCACTAAAAAGGAGATAATCACGCCCTCCCTGACATCTCAGGAAGGGAGATGAGAAGCACCAAAGAGAAGTGGGGATTTGCTAGCGGGTTTCTGGATTGAAGGGCCTTATTAGAGACAAGTATGCACAAACCCATCAGCATGGGAGTTATTACACAAGCACATAGCAATAACGCAGAGGCTATTAGTGGTGACTCTCCCCACAATCAGTGCAGACTCGATGTGGTGTAACAAACAGGAATTGTACATGCAAATAGTGACATAACAAACAATATAAATCAACATGGTATTGTAAGAGATTTCCAGAAGTCCTAGAAGGAGGGTATGTAGACACCAGACACACATACCCCTTCTTCAGCAACCAAGAAATAGTCCAAAACCAATCTATTGTCCATTGCTTCACTGTTAGGGAATCCAATGATCCCCACAAGTTTTTGAAATCCCACATCAGTCTTTTTATATGTTAGGGAATCCAATGATCCCCACAAGTTTTTGAAGTCCAGCAACAGTCTTATGATGCCTCAGAGAATCCAATGATTCCTGAGGACTTTCAGTCCTACAATAGTCTTATGATGCCTCAGAGAATCCAATGATTCCTGAGGACTTTCAGTCCTACAATAGTCTTATGATGTCTCAGAGAATCCAATGATTCCTGAGACTTTCAAGTCCTACAATAGTCTTATGATGTCTCAGAGAATCCAATGATTCCTGAGACTTTCAAGTCCTACAATAGTCTTATGATGTCTCAGAGAATCCAATGATTTCTGAGGATTTTCAAGTCCAACAGTTTTTGATGTCCATGGGTCAAACGCCATAACTGCCAGGTTCTTTCAGTGGTGGGCACAGTCAGCAACGGAACCACCCGATGTTTCTTGGGCCTTCTCCTTCGTTTCAAGGGTCTGCTCTGTCTCTCTCCGATGGACAAGGCGAATACGGCTCGTTGGCACCCATCTGATTCCTTCTCCATCTGTAGAGATACAAGCAAACCCTCTCCCCCAAGCAGTTAACCTATCTGGTCCCTTCCATTCACCACTTTCTGGGTCTCTCCACATCACTTGGCGATTATCTAAAGACAGTGGAGCTGCTCGCACTGGACACTGCCCTTCCGGTGAGTTATAAAACCTGTCTGCTGGAGCCAGTGCATCTTTGTCAAAAATTAAAAAATTAATGGTATAGAGAACTAAATTTAGAAGTTCTCTAGAGTTACCCGTGGCTCCCCCTTTCTTTTGTTTTTGGAGGAGTGTCTTAATATCTCTGTTTCTTCTCTCTACTATTGCCTGCCCTTGAGGATTAAAGGGTATGCCCGTGGTGTGTAAAATCTTATACTGTGCACAAAAGTGTGTAAAATGTTTAGATGTATATGCAGGTCCATTGTCTGTTTTTATTGCTTGTGGCACGCCCATAATTGCAAATGCTTGTATAAGGAATTCAGTGACCACTCGGGCTGTCTCTTTTGCTGCTGGTATTGCAAATGTGAATCCTGAAAAGGTGTCTACCACGACATGGATAAAAGATAGACGACCAAAAGATTTATAATGGGTCACATCCATTTGCCAAATTTCATTAGGTCTCAAACCACGAGGGTTCTTCCCTGGAGGGAGTGTAGGAGCATGGAAAGGAAGGCAAGCTGTACAGGCTTTTACTATGCTCCTAGCTTCTTCTCTTGTTATTCCAAACTGCAAACGTAAAGCTCGGGCAGCCTGATGATATTTAGAATGAGACTCTTGTGCTTCTTGAAATAAAGGAGTACTGGCCAGCATGGTTAGAAGGCTATCTGCCTTTGAATTACCATCAAAAATAGGACCTGGAAGTCCACTATGGGAATGGACATGCAAAATATAAATCTTACCTGGATGCTTTCTCACTTGCTCTTGAAGCTCTTTAAAGAGCTGATATATATTGGAGGCTACAAATTTTATTTGGGCTGTGGCAATTCTTTGAACCACACCTACTGAATAGGCTGAATCAGATATTATATTTATGTCTCCCGGATAATAAGCAAGAGCTAGAATGATTGCATACAATTCATTCTGCTGAGTGGACTGAAAAGGAGTTCTGATTACTCTCTTTATAGTTAAGTCACGAGAATACACAGCGCAAATATTATGTTTGGATGCATCTGTAAAGATAGTTGGTCCTTTAAGAGGAACTTTAGAAACCTTTTCTTCAAGAATCCATTGCCAATTATGTAGCAGTCTGGTTATCTTTAATGGAGACCCGTGTGCAAAATTTGGAGCCATGGCTAATAAAATTTGCCACTCTGGGATGGTTTCGCAGCACACATTAACTTGTGCATTAGTATAAAAGGTATATATCTTATCAGGTCTTGTCCCAGATAATTGTACTGCTCGTTTAATGGCCTTTAATAAAATTCTAGCCACAAGCACTGGGTAAGGAATAAGGCTTTGTTCTGGTTGTGCTGGGAGGTTCACCCACTCTATCACACTGTCTCCTTGATGAAGGACTGCTGTGGGGGCCTCTTGTGTAGCAAAAACTGATATTTCCAAGGGTTTTTGAGTGACTCTTTCAACCACATTGGATAAAGCCAGTTCAACTTGTCTCAAAGCCTCTTGAGCTTCTTTTGTAAGCTGGCGTGGTGAATTTAAAGCACTGTCTCCCCTTAAAATGTCATATAATGGTTGCAATTGACAGGTAGTCAAGCCTAGCACGGGACGCATCCATTGGATATCTCCTATCAATTTCTGGAAGTCATTTAAGGTGTTTAGCTTCTCTGTTCTTAAGGAGAGTTTTTGTACTGTAAGCACCTTAGGATATACTTCATATCCTAAATATTGAAAAGGAGCATGTCTTTGAATCTTTTCTGGAGCTATGTGCAATTTATAATTCCTTAGTGTTTCTATGGTTTTTTGTAGACATGCTTCTAACATTTGTTCCTCAGGTGCACATCCCAATATATCATCCATGTAATGTAATAACATTACTTTTGGAAATGCTTTTCTTACTGGACTAAGAGCAGCAGCAACATACATTTGACACATAGTAGGGCTGTTTTTCATTCCCTGTGGCAAAACTGTCCATTCATATCTTTTATAAGGCTCAGCTAAGTTAACGCTGGGCACTGAAAAGGCAAATCTTTTCATATCCTCCTTATCTAGAGGGATAGAATAGAAACAATCCTTAATGTCTATAACCCACAGAGGCCATTCTCTAGGCAACTGAGTAGGAGATGGAAGTCCAGGTTGAAGAGTTCCCATAGTTTCCATCTGTTCATTTACCTTTCTTAAATCAGTCAACATCCTCCATTTTCCAGATTTCTTTTTTACAACAAATACTGGGGAATTCCAAGGACTTAGAGAAGGTTGTAAGTGTCCTTGATCAAGTTGTTCCTGTACTATATCTAGTAAGGCCTGAATTTTATTGTTATCTAAGGGCCACTGTTCTATCCACACTGGTGTATCAGTTTTCCATTGGATAGGAACAGGTGAAAGTGTTGGCAGGCCTTCAACAGCAGCCCTGCCTAAAAAACCGAAGTACTCATTTTTAACCCTAATTGTTGTAAAATGTCTCTTCCCCACAGATTGATGGGGATTTTTTCAACTATAAAAGGAGTAAAAATTCCTGTTTCACCTTCAAATACCCATCTTAAAGGGGTAGCACTAACTTCAGCTGCTATTGATCCTCCTACCCCAGACATGTAGGTGTCTGCCTTAGTCTTTGGCCAGTGACTGGGACAGTTGGCACCTCTAATGACTGTGCGATCTGCACCTGTGTCCACCAGTCCTTCTAATGCTATGCCATTTATATAGATGGTGAGCATAGGTCGGTCAGCTGTCACAGCTGCTGTCCAGTATATTCCTGGGTTTTTCTGCTTGGAGTCCGAACATGGGTGACTGTCACCAGGTTGCTTATTAGGAGTCTGTATCAATAAACCTGATGCACTGTTGAGCCTGGTTCTCATTGTCATACTTCTGTTTACTGATCTGCTGCTTTGTACCTCCTTGGGCATAACACTGTCATCTCATGGATCAAGTGAACTATAGCTGGTGCTAAAAGTTTAGCTTGGTGAGATGTGCGGTTCCCGCAAAACAAGAGAAAGGGAATTGTAAGGGCCCTTTAAATGGGCGGACACAGTGCATCGGGATTGAGGCCCAGAAGTAATTTCTGTGGCTATTAGGACTGCCCTTGGGCGGGATCCTGGCCATATTGAAATAGTTTTGTAATGGGTGACTCTCTCGCTGATTGGCTGTGTGTGTGACCTCACAGGCCCTATATAAGCCCACTGCAGGCAGCAACCGCCCTCTTTAATCTCCTGCTGTTCACCCTGGCTCCTAGCCTGGGTGGCCAAGCCAAGATGGGTAGCCGAAAGAGGTAAGGATTTTGGTAGTGAACACGTGGGTCTTCTGACCAGGTGTTCACTTGGGAACCAACAAGTCAGGGCATCAGTCAGGGCATTATGTGAGTAGGTATAATAAAGGCTTTTAAGATTACACGTGGCTGTTCTTGAGTGCGCTACCGGTTACTAAGCTATAGATTCAAGAGATTGTGGCCAGAGACCTTAGAAGGCCTCAGAGGAGGCGAGCCGGGTAGAGCTCACACTGCAAAGGACAGTGGTCAAAGGTACTCTGGTGGGTCCAGGACAGACTAGTAATTGTAACTGCCAGGAGAGCACGTTACAGTCAGCCATTTTATTTTAAATTTTAATTATTCATTCATTATTTGTTTGTTTGATTATTTATTTATTGTCTCTGAAAGGTCTGCAAGTTTCTCTTAGAATAACAGAAAGAATGCCAAATTTTGATTCACAGCTCTTCAAATCCCAGCTCTAACATCTTGACTAAGTCACTTAATGTGTGCATCAAATTTCCCAACCTATCAAATGACTCAACACAGTTAAAGATCTCTAAAATTCCTGCCAGCTTGTACTCTATGATCATGTGATCTTATGATAATTCTCCAGAATATAGGAACCATGCATGAGCTATTTATAAGACATTGTGTTAGGTACTAGGGATATTAAGAGGCATAGAGTATGCGCAATGTATTGTGTGTGCATGGCTATTTGCATGCATGTGTGTATTGTCCATGCATATGCATGTTGTGTGTATGTTTATGCATTGTATATATGTATGTGTATATGTACATTATGTATATTATATTCATGAATATTTAATGCATTGTGTGCCTGTGTGTGCATGTATAAATGCATATCTGCATATGTATTGAATAGGATGCATGCATTATATATGTATGCATTGTATACGTGTGCTATGTATGTATATGAATAAATGCACTGTGTTCATATGTATGCATGTGTATATATATATATATATATATATATATATATATATATATATATATACCTGCACATATATATACACTTAAGAAGACAAATAATACAAAGTAGCTTTTACTTAATGTTACAAGGGAGATTCAAACTAAATATTAGAGGAGAACCATAAAGTCAGAATCTTTCTCCTACCTTTTTACTGTTCCCTCCTCCAAATATATATACACATACACACATATGCATGCACATACATACGTAGACACACACAGTGGTGCATCTTTAATCTCAGCAAATTGCATGAGATCTTTGTTAAGGGAGGGATTGTTGGTGAGGAAGGAATAAACATTTTTGTCTTCTAAACAGTACTTTATACATTATAAGTTCTTGATTGATTAATTCCAAGGTGGGGGAAAGCACTGAGAGCTGCATGTTTGCTAGGAAAACGCTGAAAACAACAGCAGAGGCTGATTTCTTGCATCTTCATTAAGCATTTCCAGAAGTATTAGCTTTCATTAGTTCACCTTTCTTTTTCTAATAATGGATCTGGTTACTAATTTTAACTCTGGTACTAACAAGCTGAGCATTTTACTTTTCCACCTCAGTTTATTCATTTGTAAGATGAGCAACTTTGGATTGGGCAAATTCTAAGGTCCTATGTCTATAGAATTCTCAGATCCAGTGATTCCATCTCCTTTTCCATGTATTTCTTTAAACTTGTTTCTTCTGTGAAACCTTTCCCAGAGTCCTTGTGATTTTTTAAAAACTTTAAACATTTTTTAACCTTAAAGTTACTTTGGAATAGTGCTTTTATTTTCAAAATGCTTCCAAGTATAGAATCTCACTCAATCTTCAGCACAATACTGTGAGGTAGGCAGGACAAGTTTTATGATCCTTACTTTACAAATAAAGAAACAAAGGCTCAGAGAGATTAATTATTGTGTCACTAAACAAGGTCATGAAACTAATCCTTGTGATAGAATAATAGTAAATCTTTACTTCTTTTCACTAAATTGCTAGAACTATACCCAACCTATTTTCTTCTGGATTTACTAACCTGTTCTTTTTCCCCCCCAAAATTGATTTTTTTTCTTCAATTCAGGCATTTTTCTCCCTCTCCCCACTGAAAAGAAAAAATTAGAAAATCCTTGTGACAGATATGCATTGTTATTGTTTGGTCATTTTCAATCATGTCCAACTCTTCATGACCCCATTTGGGATTCCATGGCAAAGGTATTAGAGTGGTTTGCCATTTCTTTCACCAGCTCATTTTTTATATATGAGGAAATTGAGACAAGCAAGATTTAGTGACTCGTTCTGGGTCACTCAGATAGTAAGTGTTTGAAGCCAGATTTGAACTCATAAAAATGAGGTTTTTTTATTTCAGGCCTGGAACTCTATGCATTGTGCCATCTAGCGACCTAACATATGAATAGTCAAGCAAAAAAAAAAAAAATCCCTGAATTTTCCATAGACAGAAGTAATGTGCTTCATTCTGAGAGGAATAGCATTCTTGTTCATCAGTCTGCTGAAATCGTGGTTAATCGTTGTGTTAATCAAAGTTTAAAAATTTTCCAGAACAGTTGTAATCACACTGTGTTGTTATAAATGGTTCTCCTGTTTCTCCTTACTTCACTCTGCAATTTACACAAGATTTCCCTGGTTTCTTTGGAACCATTTCTCTTATAATTGCTTATAGCATGATAATATTCTATCACATTCATATAACATAATTTTATCTGTTTAGCTATTCCCCAATTAATGTGCCCTCTCTTAATTTCCTGCCACCAGAAAAGAATTTCTGAAAACATTTTTGTAAATATGAGTCCTTTTCCTCTTTCTTTGATTTCTTTAGGGTGTTGAGATCTAATAGTGATATCTCTGGCAATACAATGGTAGTATAGCAAATAGAGAATTGGATTTGAAATCAGGAAGACTCATCTTCATGGCTCAGACACTTACTAGCTGTGTGACTTTGGACAAGTCACTTAACCCTTTTTGCCTCAGATCCTCATTTGTAAAATGAGCTGCAGAAAGAAATGGCAAACCACTTCTATAACTCTGCCAAAGAAACCCCGAATGGGGTCACAAAGAATCAGATACAAGTGAATAAGTGATATCCCTTGATTATAAGATTTACACAGTTTTTACCTTACATAGTTTTTACCTGTCCTTTTCTTCATGATTAAATTCTTGCCTACATTTTTCTACTTTAGAAATGCATCACTAGATAGTCCTTAGTCAATAAGAATTTTTAATCATGTCATGTGATATTATGCTGTGTCCTGAGCAGGATATGGCAAGGTTATCCTTATTCTCTGAAGAGATAGCCCTTACCTGTATTGCCATAGCCTATGAGAGAGATTCAGATGCCACAGAATTGTTGGGACAGGTGGCATCTTTTGTTATAAGACACAATTACTATGAAGGAAGCAAACTTCTGGCTGAGGCAACAAGTGGAGTCACTGGCCCTGACTGTAGATGGAGCATGCTCAATTATGATTTTAGGTGGTCCCAAATGCAACATGACATCAGCCAGCAAATCCAATTATGTGAAGTATGCATGTATACCAAGGACTGAGCCAAGTGGTCAGCAGACTTGGAACAACCCATGCTCATTTCCCTCTGACCTTGCATGGTAACATTAGATACAGTCTTCCCTGATATAATCCCACCTTGGCGGTGGTAAACACTCTCACCAAAATGCTTCAAGTCCTTCACAGGGCTGGGCCTCCTAAGGCAGCTGAAGTTTTAAGGACATTTTTCAGCTCTGCTAAAATCTTTGATCAGCTTATCTCACCTTTGGATGCCACTGGTCATGTACTTTAAAGGAAAGATTCCTCTTTTCATGGTATATCAGAATAATGGAACAAATGATGAAAAGAAAGAGGGGACTCCCTCCCCATTCTGACTGAAGCTTTGAACAAGATTGTGACCTTTCAATTATTACCATCGAATGTCTGGACTGCCAAAATGCCTACTATGAAATCTTGTCAAAGTTGCTCATTCTGCGCATCTACCCTTCTAGAAGAACTTGAGAGGTGTGTGGCAGGGGACTTCAAAGCTATTTAACTTTTTGGACCTTAGCTCCTACCTCTAAAATGAGGGAGCTGGACATGAAAGCTTCTGAGATCTCTTCTATCCTAGAGCTATGGTTTTGTTTTTTTTAACAATGCTTTCCATTCATGATTTGTTCCTGTCGTTTACCTTGTTCATGTTCCCTGGATACATGCATTCCCTATGTGTGTTCCTTTTTATGCCTTCTTCTCACTGATGATATGCATATTTTGGAGAGAGGATCTCAGATTTATAGCAGAAATGTTTTTATTAAACATTATTTAAATTGAAAAATATTTTATTGCTATTTTTCTTACTATAATATGTCATTATGTACTTTTTCGTTTAACTAACTGTATCCTCTTGATGACTGGTTAAAGTAAACACATTAGTGGAGTTTTGTGATTTAGGGTTCTTAGTGTATTCAGTAGATGTGCTCTTGAACTTCAGGTGGCCTTGTTTAGGCTCAGTCAGTCAATAAGCTTTTATCCAATGGGATGTATGGCATGTTCCAGGATGACTAGCACCTGGTCATGGAGTAAGGGCTTGAGGAACTTGTTTCAGAGCTGCTCCTCTACCTTTGGTGTACACTTTTCACTCAACTCTCACTTTTGGCTTCAAGAAGCTATTCACATTCTCATAAGCCATCTTAGCAGACAGATTTAACCAAGTGGAGGATAATTGATGGGCCACAAACTCATCAGTGAGTCAGGGAGTGTCTAATTCAAGTATATGAAGACTTTCCCTGGTAGAATGAATGCATAAGAACCATTTGTTTCAATGGTCATGAAGACAGCTCTGAAGTGGTTTCTGTGGAACACTCAGAACTTGGAGAGACACTGAGGTCATCCACTACATCTGAAGCCACAGCAAATAATCTTGACTTTTGTCTTGCCAGTAGATTTCAATAATTCCAAAAAAGAGAGTGAAATGGACAACTTTGTGCAGCACCGCCTCACTTAAATCCAATCCACTCAAAAGTCAAGAAATCATCCTTGTAAGATCATTGATGCTTTTTGGAAATGGATGAACAACAACTTTTTATTAAACACCAAGGGCCAGACATTGTCCTAAGTTCTTGGAACACAAATAAAAGCCAGAAGAAAAAGAGTCCCTGCCCTCAAGGAGTAGATAATTTAATGGAGGGAAGATAATTCTGAAAAGAGAAGTTTAAAAAAATGGGGAAGAACAATAACTTGTGTTCATGGTGGAGAAAGAAGTCCAAAGAGTTAGGAGAAGATTGTACAAAGAAAGGAAGGAGTGAGCATGGTTGGCTTGGGAGCCCTTTCTTAAAATATAGACCTTGGCAGGAAGTGACCAGCCATAAAGGGATGCAGGGACAAAGGGACCTTCTACCATGAGGAAGCTATTGGAGCATGGTGGAGAAAGAAGTTGCAGTCAGTCGTAAGCTCCAGAGAAAATGATGGTGATACCATAGGATTTGATATTGCTTGTGGCTGCTACAATCAGGATATCACAAACTGATGAAAAGGATAGAACCGCTGCCACCATGTATTAAGTGGACCAGCAATGACAGAAAAAGAAGGATGGTACTATTTTTTCCCTTGTAATGTTCAGGCTAGCTTTTTTTTTTTTTTTTTTTTTTTTTTTTAATTTTTTTAGGCTGGGGTTAAGTGACTTGCCCAGGGTCACACAGCTAGGAAGTGTTAAGTGTCTGAGGCCAGATTTGAACTCGGATCCTCCTGAATTCAAGGCTGGTGCTCTATCCACTGTGCCACCTAGCTGCCCCTCAGGCTAGCTTTCTAAAGGATCTTGGGACCAGCCTTGATCTTAGTGAAGAGAACAGGAGAGACACCAGGAGGATGGCCAAAAATAGAGTGTCCCTCTTCCAGTCCTTTGTAGTCCTTATATACCCTATTAAAATTATATCATAGCAATATACTGTGTATGTGTGTGAACTAGAGTATACTCCAGAGTTCCAGCCTTCTATACTCCCTCCCCCCCATAGTACTTTATTTTTTTCCAATTACATGTGAAGAAATATTTTTATTGCATAGTTGGTCATAGTTTCAAATTTCTCCCCAAAATGGTTGAATTAGTTCACAACTCCCCCAATAATACATAAGTGTTCCAATTTCCCCACATCTCCAACATTTATCTTTTTTTTTTTTTTCTGTCATAATACTCAATCTGAGACGTGTGAAGCAGTACCTCTTGGTTGTTTTAACTTGCATTTCTTTAATCAATAATGATTTAGAGCATTTTTTTTCATATGACTATACATGGCTTTAATTTCTTCATGTTCATATCTTTTGACCATTTATCAACTATGGAATGACTTGTAAACTTATACATTTGACTCAGTTGTCTATATAGTTGAGAAACAAGGCTCTTATTAGAACACTGACTATAAAAATTGGTGTCCATCTTTCTGCTTTCCTTCTAATCTTGGTTGCATTGGCATTTTTTTTTTTGGTGCAAAACTTTCAAATTTAATATAATCAAAATTATTCATTTTGCATTTCATAATGTTCTCTATATCTTGTTTGATCATAAATTCTTCCCTTTTTTAAAGATCTGCTAGGTAAACTATCCCTAGCTTTCCTAATTTGCTTATGCTATCAGCCTTTGACTAGCTGTTTTCTCTTTACTTTTCGTTATTTTTTCCTTTGCAAACTGAATTTTTCTGCAGTTTCTTTCTTTCTTTCTTTTTTTTTTTTACAACATTACTAATATGGAAATCAATTTTATATGATGACACATATATCACTTATATGATATTGCTTATTGTCAGGAGAGAGTGATGAGGAAGGGAATGAGGGATTAAATTTAGAACTCAAAATTTTATTAAAAATTAATGTTAAATGTTATTTTTACATGTAATTGGGGAAAATGAAATACTATTTTAAAAAATGAATAAAACCTTCAGGAGAAAGCATTATCTGTAATTATAGCTACTATTTATTAATAATAACTATAAAACTTAAAGGTTTGCAATATACTTTATAAATATCTGATTTTATTTTCACAGTAACTTTGGGAGGCAGGTGATATTATTATCCCCATTTTACAGTTGAAGAAACTGAGGCAAGCAAAGGTTAAGTGACTTGTTTAATGTCACACAGACAGTAAATGTTAAAGGCTAGTTTTGGACTCCATTCTTTCTAACTCCAGGCCCAGCATTCTGTCCATGGTGTGAACTAACTCTCTCTAGAATGCCTTGATTTAAATGCAAATATCTTATTTAGTAGAAGGACAAGTTAATTTATTACCTTGGATTCTCACATTAGTGGGAGATCAAAGCTTTGAAAGGCTGCTACCCAGAACAGGTAAATCATAAAGCTGGAAGGAAGAGGGAGGGAAAAAGAGAAAATGTGATGTATGACATATGATGTATTCAGGGAGAGCAGGCACAAATAGGGAATCACAGTGGATAGTCAGTCAGTCAAGAAAGAGCAACCTCAGTTCTAGGTGGGATTCTAGCAGAGGATGTGGCGAACCAGGAAAGGAGACTGCTGCAAACTGAGGTGTAGAGGAAGAGGTAGGGTTGATCTTATCCATCTCACAAATTTCCCTCAGGCTATTTCTGTTCAATGCTAATGTAGAACAAAATCTGTTACGAACAGAAAATATCATCTCTTACACTGTCCTATTCTAAATCTTATCATAGGAAGGAGCATTAGCCAAGTTAAGAAGTAACATTTAAAAAGTCATAGATATGAGCAAAGGAGCAGCAATTTGGGAAACTCTAAAAATGTTAATAATCATTTATTAAAAGTTGCTATGTACCAGGCACTAAGTTCTAGAAGAAGAGATCCTCCAAAACCGGTTTTAGTGCCCTCTCTCTCTCTCTCTTTGTGTGTGTGTGTGTGTGTGTGTGTGTGTGTGTGTGTGTGTGTGTGTGTGAATAGGTAGATAGACAAACAGGAAAGGGAGAGGGAGAAAGAGAGAAAGGGGGGGGAGGAAAAGAGAGGAGGAGAGAGAGAAAGAGAGAGAGGGAAAGAGAGATTTAGGTAGGAGGAGACAGAAAAGAGGAAACAGAGAGACAAAGATAAGTAGATTGGTAGGCAGATAGATAGGCAAATAGAGATGGTGGAAAGAAGTAGATAAGTAGGTAGAGAGACAGAGACAGAGACAGAGAGAATCACATAATTATCACGGTATATACAATATGTAGGGGCAGCTAAGTAGCACAAAGGATAGAGTGCTAGGTCTGGAGTCCAGAAGACTCACCTCCACATGTTAAAATCTGGCCTTGGACATTTACTCTATGGACAGGACTAGTCCAGGGGTAACCCTGTTTGCCTCAGTTCTTCATCTGTAAAATGAGCTGGAGAAGGAACTGACCAACTACTTCAGTATCTTTGCCAAGAAAATCCCTAATGGAGTCACAAAGAGTCAATTCACAGAGTCATAGCTAAAAACAATCAAACACTAGAAAATTTATACAGACAACGTGAAGATAAACCGAAAGGGAAGGCATTAGCAGCTGGGGCACCAGGAAAACCTACCGATAAAGATGGGTTTTGAGCCAAATCCTAAAAACATTCAGGGAAATTAAGAGGTAGAGTTCTGGAAAGAGAGCATTCAGGACATGGAGTAGGGAATTTAGCCAGTACAAAGGTACAGAGATGGGAAATGGAAGATTGTGTTCAAGGAGCCACAAATAAGCCAACATTGCTGAAATGTAGAAGCTTTAAAGGTTATGAAGATGTAAAGAAGTTTAGAAAGGAAGTGAGAAAGTTATGAAGAGTTTTAAGTGTCAAACCAAGGGATTTATATTTGATCTAGGAGGTAAGAGGAAGTCATTGGAATTCTTTGAGCAGGGAGATGATATGGTCCTACCTTTACTTTATAAAAATCAGATGAGTGGAGGAGAGATTGGATTGGAAGAAACTCAATTATCTCTGTATAAAGCCTATATCCAATTGCTTACTGTGTTGGGGAGGAAGGAGATAAGGGAAGGAGGGAGAAAAAAAATTAGAACTCAAAATCTTACAAAAATGAATATTGAGGGGCAGTTAGAGCGCCAGACCTGAAGTCAGGAGGACCTGAGTTCAAATATGACCTCAGACACTTAACACTTCTAGCTGTGTGATCCTGGGCAAGTCACTTAAGTTTACTTGACATCAAGAATACTTGATTCCCTCTTCCTTTTGTTTCTGCTCTGCCTCTTTCACTCTTCGGATTCCTTGATTTCTTACTGTCTGCAGAAGCCTGAGATTTCTTTGATTCACGCATTCATTCATTTTAGTTTTGATCTATCTCACCAATTGCAGAGATCACTCACAGGTCCAAATGCACTGGAAGTTCTGATCGCCTCCAATTCTAGTCTTGTTCAATTTACCCTTTCTTAGGAAACCTGGTAGCCTTCTGGTCAGAAGAGCTGGCCATTTTAGTTTCAATATTAGCGCATACATGTAACAAGCTTAACTCTATTGCAACACAAAACTGCCAAGCTCAGGGGATTCATCACCCTCAGCCTCTGTCACTTAGCCTCAACCTCCCTAGTAGCAAGTACCTCTAGGTACTTATCTCTACCTGGAAGTCCTGAATTACTTTGGCCAACTGCCCAGGACTTTCTTTGTTTGTTGGATTCCAGTCTGCCTACCTGACTCATTGCTTCTCTTGATCCTACTGCCATACATCTTATCTCTTATCTAATTTCTCCTTCACCTACTATCCAACTGACAATAGGAAGTATCTCCAATCTTCAACCACCTAACAAAGAATAAGTTAAAAGAGAAAGGAACAGATTAAAATAATACGGAGAAAAAGAAAAAGTCTGTGATTTTTATTTATGGTTTTAAATGTTCAAAATACTTTTGCACACATTCTTTGAACTCAAGGTCAAAGTTGCTAGAGAGGACCCATGGAAGGTGACACTAATTATTGCAGCCCTTGTCTTTCTACTCTGGAAATCAAATTCTATAGTCTTAGTGCTGCCCACAGCAAAAATTAAAAAGTTAATGACAATATTAACTGTTCTCACACTCTATTATAATTTTCCAATTCATCTCATTTACCAAAGAATTTTTAATCTTTTTGCTTTACTTCAGATCTATGATTAACCTCCCTTTGGTATTCTGTTGTATTGTTAATACAAATCACTAAATTTCAGAGTTGGATCTCAAGAGCTACTTGGGTTGAAACTTAATACTTCTAAGGGAAATAAATAATCTATAACCAATGTTAATAAGCATGAAGTGTGAAATTGTTTTAGAGAATGAATGCTACTGGGATAAGTATGTTGAATGGTATGAGTTTCTTCATATTAGACATGGAGAAGGCAAAGACAAAATCTTTGTTTTGATATCCATCTGAAGTCAGGGAATCATTCAACACTCACATTACTTCTGGATAAATTTAACTTTTAACGGGTGGGAACCCAGAGCACAACATTCCAGGACATGAAAGGCAAGATCTTATAAACCCATGCTTATAAAATGGTAACATTATGGGAAATTTTACAGTCAACTAATTGCTGTGTGTCTTTTTCATCTGAAACTTGTATGTAGCTGGGGATTTAATATGATAATTTTGGAAAAGTACAAAATGCAGGTTTCTTCTTGTGGCACTTTCATCTCTTTCTACCCAGGTTAAAAGCTGTCAACTCCTCAAAGGGAACCATCAGCTTGCAAAGAATTCTTTCTCCTGAGAAAAAAAGTGAACAAAGGCAAACTAAATATGCTTGAATTATATTCCTTATAAATAAATATTCATTCTAAGTACATTTATTAAGAACCTACTATACAATTCAATCCTATAAGCATTTTCAAGGACCTACTGTGTATGAGGGCAATGTGTTGAAGAATGTTTGTTTTAAAAACAATTCCTTTCTTCTTACCCCACAAAACTCTAATGAACTTCATAGTTTCTAATGCAACTTCATTATTTTTAAATGGAGCCCCTCTGAATTAAGATATTGTCTGAGGTTGTATATTTGCTTTCCAGAGGACAACTAGGTGATATAGTGGATAGAGCTCTGGGCTTGGAATAAAGAAGACTCCTTTTCATAAATTCAAATCTGATCTCAGACTTACTAACCGGGGAACCCTGCCTGGGCAAGTTTCTTGATCCTGTTTACCTAAGTTTCTTCATCTGTAAAATGAGCTGGAGAAGGAAATGGCAACCCATTCTAGTGATTTTACCAAGAAAACACAAATTGGGGCACAAAAAGTTAATCACAACTGAAATGATCAAACAACAACAAAAATCTGTTTCCTATAAAATTTAAATTCAAGTGGCCAAGCAGCTGGCTAGTTGTATGTGCACATTTCTTATCTTTTAGCCTTCTTCCAAAGAGAAAAAAAAATATGTCATTTAATATTAAAGCTTTCTTAAGCTGAGGGCTACACAGGCCTATCATCATCAGTAATCATGTTTTTCCCATGTGACATCTGCACATCCCAGGAGTAGAGGTTCTGGCACATAGTAGGTACTGCTTAGAGAGAGAGATGAACCCAGCGACAGAGACAAAGAGATAGAAAGGGGAGACAAAGAAACATAGATAGTGGCAATTAGATAATAGCTGACAGACACATAGATAGGAAAAAATGACACATATATAGATGATTGATAGGTAAATAGAAGATAACTTGATTGATTGAAAGTTAGATAGATAATAGATTGATTGATAGGTAGATAGATATAGAGCCGTGAGAAAACTCTCTTTATTATGAAATACCAGGACTGAGTGGATAGAAAGACAATCTTAGAATCAAGATGACCTGGTTCCCAACTGTCTCTGACATATATATATTGGCTACATAACCTTCAACAAGTCATATAATCTTCTAATGCCCTAGATAACTCTTTAAGACTACACATTGCAAAACAAATGTCAACTTGCATTGGTAGCAGAAATTTCCTCACTGGGAGTTCCCTACAGCAATTCAATCATAGGTTATGGTTAAAAAGGAGGAAGAAAAAGGTTTAGTGGCAAGAAATAGAACTAGAAATAAGAGCTGTGTTTGAGTCTCAGCTCTGACATTTTCTAGCGATGCAGCAGGGAATAAATCATGTAACCTGTCTGAGGTTTCTGTTTACTCATTTGTTAAAATGAGAACATTTGTACCACAAGGTTGTTGAGTAGAAATCACTGTGGGAAAGGACTCCAGTATCACTGGAGCAGACTAAATCCCGATGCTGATATGCATTAATAATGTGTTCTCTTTTTTTGTGTGGGGAGGGAGCAATCAGAAATTAAGTGACTTTCCCAGAGTCACACAGAGAGTAAATGTTTGAGGACAAATTTGAACTCAGGTTCTCCTGACTCCAGGGCTGGGTAGCAGTGTCTTCTGGTCCATTCTTAAT
Organism: Sminthopsis crassicaudata; assembly: GCF_048593235.1. Classification (NCBI taxonomy): domain Eukaryota; kingdom Metazoa; phylum Chordata; class Mammalia; order Dasyuromorphia; family Dasyuridae; genus Sminthopsis; species Sminthopsis crassicaudata. The sequence continues at coordinate 457,637,591 of NC_133619.1, read as the reverse complement.
TTTTTTTCTCAATAGTATTTTATTTTTCCAAATACATGTAAAGATAATTTTCAATATTCATTTTTGTAAGACTTCGTGTTCCAAATTTTTCTTCCTCCCTCTCTTATCTTCCTCCTCCCTAAGACAGCAATCTGATAGAGGTTAAATAAGTGTAAAGCTTTTAAACATATTTCCATATTTGTCATATTGTGCAAGAAAAATCAGACCACAAAAGAAAAAAAAAACACGAGAAAGAAAAAAACAAAGAAAAAACATTCAGTCCCTATAATCCTCTCTCTGGATGTGGATGATATTTTCCATCCTAAGTCTTTTGGAATTGTCTTGAATCATGTCATTGCTGAGAAGAGCCAAGTCCATCATAGATGATCATCACATAATCTTGTTTCTGTGTACAATGTTCTCTTGGTTCTGTTCACTTCACTCAGCATTAGTTCATGTAAGTCTTTCTAAGCTTTTCTGAAATCATCCTGCTTATCTTAATGGTTTGTTCTTAAGCAAATATCCTAACTTCCCTGGGCTTAAGTTTATAGGATCACAAGTCCAGATCTAGGAGGGATCTCAGAGACCATCTAGTCTACACTTGAAGCTAAGGCCCAGGTTAAGTGGACTTGCCCAAAGACATTACCTATAATAAAGGTCAGAAGTAGGTTTTGAATCCATATTTCCTCTGACTTGAGTTCTCTTCTAATTCTATATCTATGATCCTATGAAGCATTTAAAATGTTAGAAAAAAATGAGTTTTAATTTCCCAAATGTTTTAACCTCTCATCCTTAAGTGATTAACTTCATAGTCTGCTCAATGTAGCTTTCCTTTCTATTTAATAACTGCAGTGCCTCAAATCTCAGCTCTGTCTTGCATTTCCTTACATCTCTGTCCTTTCATTATCTATCAAAGAAATTCCACTTAGGCTCCAGATCCCTCTTCTTTTGTGAATATAGAATATGTTGAGGTTGAACAGTAAAAACACTGAGAAGACTATTGTTGTCTATCCCCTACCAAGAGACAAAGGTAATGGAAAATTATTAAAGAAGAAAATTTTTAGAATCACAATAGGGAAGGAAATAGAAAAAGAACAAGATAGTCCACTGTAGTGAAAAGAGCACCAAACCAGACAATTAGGGCAGCTGAATTCTAGGCCTGATTCTACCCTCACTTGGTGGGTCTGCCTCTTTTTCCCCTGTACAATGGAAATCATAATATTCTACATATTGCACAGGCATTTTGTAAGTATGAAATAAAACATCTTCCTCACCCATCCTGTCACCTCCATTTCTGCTCCTATCAGCCTAGATCACTTCTTACCTCAGTCACTGAAATACCTGCAGTGGTTTTGCGTTGCTCACAGAATGAAATTTAAACCCCTGGCTTAGTATTCAAGGTCCTCCATATTCTATCTCCAGCCTACTTTTATAACTGTTTCACATTATTCCTTTCCATACTAGGTTACAACCAAACCAGAATACCAGTCATCCCTCTTCTTATCCTGCCCTCTCAGCTCTGTGAACACATATGCAAGTAGACTTCATAACTGGTTTTGAGAAGGCTCAAAACCTGAGAGATGTGCTGCTGACTATAGAGGTCTCTCATTTGGATTTGGTACTTCCAATCTCCGGCTACTCCCATCTTTTTATTCCACCAAGGTCTAAATCTTCACAAACACTATTTTATTTGATCCTCACAACTACCCTTGGAGAGAGATGCTATTATTATTTTATGTAGATAGAGATTCGATGACTTGCCCAGGATCTAGAGCAAGTATGTGTCTGAGATTGGATTTGAATTCCTGGCTTTCTGACTCCAGGTCCAGCATTCTAGCCACAGTATCCATTTGTTGTTCAGTCATTTTTCAGCTACGTCTAATTCTTCATGATCCTGTTTGTGAGAGCAGTTTGCCATTTTCTTCTTCAGCTCATTTTACCGATGAAGAAACTAAGACAAAGAGGGTTAAAAGTTTTGCTCAGGGTTGCACAATTAATAAGTATCTGAGGCCAGATTTAAATTCAGAAAGATGAGTCTTTCTGATTCTAAGCCCACTGCACCACCTAGTTGCATCCACTAGCTGCCTATAATGAGAAAACCAAGGCCCAGGGGAGCTAAATGACATGCCTAGGTGATAACTGAATAGCCTGGTGATTGCATGAGGCTGATGAGTCAGGAGAAAGGTGTTCACGTCAGCCAAAAATAACTTGAATTCAGATAATCTCTTTATTTTCTACTACCTACTCATCAGCTTCCCAGATCCCTTCACCTTTGAACTCTAGCCAACTATCCAGAAATCCTTTGTCTCCAAATGTTGCCTCATGAATACTGACTCTTTGCAGCCTTTCTGATAATGATTTGGTCCAGCTTAGATTTACAGTTTTCTCTGTCATCTTCAGCTCCACCCTACTATGCTTACCAGCTAGGATTATCCTTTCCCTCTGCTTTAATTACTGGTTGGTCCTGCCTAAAATGTGGTTAGACATTTCCCAACTACCATTTTCCCTAATCCACCCATCCGTGATTTCCTCCTTTCTTGAATCTCTGAGGACATAATTGCAAATGACACCAAGGGCTTTGGAAAAGTTGCTGATGCTTAATATATGCTTGTTGAATAAATCTTGACTCAATCCCCAGGTAGTACTATGTGTTGTGCTAGATTATAAGATTCTTATAGCAGTCCCAGATACTATATAAATGTTAGTTATTATTATTATTATTATTATTATACTTTTCCACTTGCTTTCCTGATTCTTTCTTGGATTCTTGAAGTAAATACCTCTCTTATTAGTCTCTCTGAGTAGTTTCTGTTTATTTCACTCAGCTACCAGTGACTTAAAGTACACATCAGAGAAAAAATAAAACCTAGAAAGAAGAAAAGCTGGATAGATTTGAAAACAATATGTAATATTTATTATATAGATTTCCTTGAAATGGAAATTTATTGTTTTATATTGAATCTTCTCATGTTCTATTGTATACGTGGAAATATTCCTTTTTTTCTCATTTTGTTTCAAAAGTTTAAGTTTCAAATGAATAAAAACTTTACAAAAAATAAAATAAAGTATGTATCTAATCATGTCACTCCCCCAACCAAACAAACTATAGTAGGTCCCTGTTACATCCAGAATCAAATATAAAACCCTTCACAACCTAGTCTCTTTTTACCTTCCTAGCTTTCTTATGAGTTCTAGGCACTTGTCAGTTGTTCTTAGAACTTCCCTTTACCTAGAATATTCTTTTATTGTATAGCTATGCCTCCTGGCTTACCTGGTCTCCTTCAAAACTAAGTTCAAAATCTCCTGCATAAGACCTTTTCTTTCTTCTTTTTCTGAGTAACTTTAAAATTTTTCTTTTAAAAATATTTTTCTTTTTAATTTATTGAATAAAACAAGCATTTCTATAATATAGCAATTTTATAATAGATTTTTATTTTCAAAAGGCATACAAAAATAGTTTTCAACATTCACCTTTGCAAAACCTTGTGTTACAAATGTTTCTTCCACCCTTCCCACCAAGTAATTAAATATAGGTTAAATGTGCAATTCTTCTATACATATTTTCACATTTATCATACTACACAAGAAAAATCAGATCAAAAAGGAAAAAAATGAGAAAGAAAAAAAACAAGCAAAAAATAAAAAAGATGAAAGTACTATGTTGTGATCCACATTCAGTCCCCATAGTCCACTCTCTGGATGCAGATGGGTCTCTCCATCATAAATCTATTGGAATTGGCTTGAATCACCTCATTGTTGAAAAGCCAAGTCTATCACAATGGAATTTTTTTTTTTTAAAGATGATTGCACATGAAACTGCAAATCTATTATGTACAACTTGCTATCCCTTTAAAGTATATAACAATGTTATCATGTAAATTTATTTACTTTTCCTTCCTGTAGAGGGCCAGAACTCTGGAGAAATATACTTGAAACAAGGTGTTAACTCAGTGGAATTGATGAGGTAATGGTTCTCTTGTTCACTTAATACGTATTTAAGGACTGAGAGAACTGGGGATAAAGTCAGATTCAGACTGAGACTGGTTGAGACTGGCTGGCAGACTGCTAGAGGACCCTGGGTCAGACTGAGACTGGGTCAGACTATGATAGACACAGACTGTGAAGGAGACAATAAAGACTTTGGACTCTATTCTCGTCTATCCTCATGGTAACTATCCTGACAAGGCCCTTTCAGAGAACCTCCAGAAAGCTAGCCCAAACATTACACTTTCCTCCCCTCCCCTCTACTTAGAAATAGACATCATTAGACACAAATACACATAGTGGTGATTAGAAAGATTCAAGAGACTTAATTTCTAGGCAATTTAATTATTTTATTAATAAGTCTGGCATGTTATCTATAAAAGGATGGTCATTTGGCTGTCAATCATGGTAAGAACTGGGCTCAGGGCAAAGGAAATGGAAGAAAAGTGACAATCAATGCTGACTAACACAATAAGAGTTGAGATATATAAAAATGAGGAGCTGAGAGTAACGCTATGTCACCCTTAGAGAGAGAAACTAGTCATTATATCCAGAACATCTCCACTTTGGGCAATCTGTTCAAAGAATGTGTGCTTCATCTAGGCTTGAGTAGGATAGAATGGCAGAGTGGAATCCTACTCCAATCTCATCAGCAACGTCCTTCAAGAAACTGAACTTTTTTGAATAAGAATTTTAAAATCAGGATGTTAGAGAAAGAAGGGAGTTCTGAATCTCCCCAAATAATTGGTTTCCTCATATGATTTTTCTCAATGAATGAATGAATGGGAAGCATGGTCTACTCAATGAATCATTAACTGATATGATGAACACTTTCTCAATGGCTTCTAACTATGGAACTTATGAGGGGAAAAATGTAAAGGGAAAAGGGAAAGCTGGACAGGTGCTTTGACAAAATCAGAAGGGGTAATCCCCTTTGATAAATAGAACATATAGATTAAAAAGTACAACAGTAAAACAAAATTGTCCATTAAAGCTCAGAATTCTCATCTTGTATCACTACACACCTGTCAGATTGGCTAAGATGTGAGAGGGGATGTGAGAAAACTGGGACACTGATACATTGTTGGTGGAGTTGTGAACGAATCCGGCCATTCTGGAGAGCAATATGGAATTATGCCCAAAAAGTTATCAAACTGTGCATACCCTTTGACCCAGCAGTGCTACTATTGGGCTTATATCCCAAGGAAATACTAAAGAGGGGAAAGGGACCTGTATGTGCCAAAATGTTTGTGGCAGCTCTTTTCGTAGTGGCTCGAAACTGGAAAATGAATGGATGTCCATCAATTGGAGAATGGTTGGGTAAATTATGGTATATGAACGTTATGGAATATTATTGTTCTGTAAGAAATGACCAGCAGGATGAATTCAGAAAGGCTTGGAGAGACTTGCATGAACTGATGCTGAGTGAAATGAGCAGAACCAGAAGATCTCTGTACACTTCAATGCTGTATGAAGATGTATTCTGATGGAAGTAGAAATCTTCAACATAAAGAAGATCCAACTCACTTCCAGCTGATCAATGATGGACAGAAACAACTACACCCAGAGAAGGAACATTGGGAAGTAAATGTAAAATATTAGCACTGCTGTCTACCCAGGTTACTTATACCTTCAGAATCCAATACTTAACGTGCAACAAGAAAATTGGATTTACACACATATATTGTATCCAGGTTATACTGTAACACATGTAAAATGTATGGGATTGCCTGTCATATAAGGGAGAGAGTAGCGGGAGGGAGGGGAAAATTTGGAAAAAATGAATACAAGGGGGGCAGCTAGGTGGCGCAGTGAATGGAGCACCAGCCTTGAATTCAGGAGTGAAAAGATTTGCTTTTTCAGTGCCTGTGTGTTTCTTATGTTTCTTATGTTTTTTATGTTTCTTGTGCTTCTTTTTTTCCTTTTTCTTTTTTCTGGCTTGGCATCAGCTGGCTTACTTTTCTCATTAGTCTTTTTTGATTTTTCCTCCTTGTTAGCTAGTTTTTCTTGTTTGGTATCTTTTGAATATTCCTTTTTAGCTTTTTCCTCCTTGACGGATTTAGTTTCTTGATGTTCCTTTGTCATCTTGGGGTGAGCTTTTCTGGGTGTACTAATGGCCTTTTCATCTTTTTGGGAGGAGGATTTAGTACTCTCTGTCTTTGGCACCTCCTCTTTGGCTTTTTTGGATGGTGGTTCAGATCTTGGAGACTTTTCACGTTCTACGTCCACTTTTTCCTGGGATGCTTTGACAGGTTTTGCAGTGCTCTCTTTTTTGGAACTAGTAGTTCCTTCATTTTTACGTTTAGTTTTGTCACCTTTTGCTTTTGGTTTGTCTTTTTCTTTCTTTTCCTTTTCTGATACGGGTTTAAAAGTGATCGATTCTGCCTCCATTGGTTCATCTCTAACAGGAGTGGCATCATCTCTACTGGGGAGAATGAACAGGGAGTCTGTTTTAATTTCTTCTCCACCTACAGGTTCTCTTTGTTTTCTAGAACTCTCCAATAACTCTGTGTTAGGAAAGCCTTCATTTTCTTCCCCCTTCCTTCTCTTTCGATGTTTCTTATGTTTGTTTCCCTTTCCATCTCCTGGTGGATTTTCACTCTCCTTCTCTTTTGACTTGGCATTATCCTTCATGGTGTGACCATCTCTTGCTGAAAGCTTTTCTGGGTAACTACCACCTATGTTGCGACTTCGGTGACCTTGTACATTGGAATAATCCTCCCTGTGACCTCGAGCAAAGGAGAATTCTCTCTTCTGTTGCCCAATGGTCCAAATCTCTCTGGAGAAAAATTCTCCCTATTTGCTGGAGGTCTAGGCTGTGCTCCAGCAGCATAACCTTTGTAATATTTTTCATACCACTCTCTGTAATTTCTTTCCCATTCTCTGTAACGTTCTTTTTCAAATGGGTCTCTAAAGTCAACATTCCTACCATAGTAAGCTTTTATATCATATGGTGGTGGAACTTCTCTGTATCTGTTGAAGTATTCACATTCTGTTTCTCCTTGAGGATCAAGTTACAGTGATTCAGGCCAATTCTAATAGACTTGTGATGGAAAGAGCCATCTGCATTCAGAGAGAGGATTAGGGGACTGAATGTGGATCACAACATAGTATTTCCATCTTTTTGTTGTTGTTTGCTTGCTTTTTGTTTTCTTTCTCATTTTTTTTCTTTTTTGATCTGATTTTTCTTGTTCAGCACGATAAATGTGGAAATATGTGTAGAATATCGGGATTGCTTGCATTCTGGGGTAGGGGATGAGTCGGCTGAGGTCCAGGGATTGAATATAGCTAACATCTGCCCCATTTCAGCTATAAGAGATTCCTGGTTTAGCCCTTAACAAGTTAAGTTCCTTATTTATCTATTAGCACACTCACTTAATCTTTAACAAAATTTCCTCGTTACTCACGGTTCTGGGTCAGAGAGACTGAGATCTGGATGGGAGGCTTTTCCACTGGAATCAGGACCGTCTCTGTCCCTGTTCGGGCGCCAAATTGCGAAGGTCTGGTCTAGCTCCTTTTGTCAGGATAAGCAAAAGTCCTTGCCCCACGTTTGGGCGCCAATTGTAACGAGCTGTCGTCTCTAGAAGCTGCCGGATCACTCTCTGGGAAGAGATCTGCTGTGTCTTCTACTCAAATATCTCAGACAGATTCTTCTTCCTGTAACGAACCGTTGTCTCCAGGCAGTTGCTGTTAACTCTTGTCCAGAGAAGTGACTTCCCTTCCTGCAGGGAGCCCCGTCAAGCCTGATGCAATGCAGAGTCTTCTTCTTGAATCCTGGCTCTGCATCTCCTCCAGCTCTTATCCTTCTCCAGGCCGATCTGCTCTCTGGGCCCAATGCTGTCTCTTTTATCCTCCCAGAGAATGGGCGTGGGATAATGCAAGGGCTTCTGGGAAGAACCACTTCAGCCAATGAGCTTGCTCCTTCTATCAAGTCAACCTGAGTTCTCACCTTATAATTGTCCAACCTGAATTCTCACCTTGTCACTATCCAGACAACCTGAGTTCTCACCTAGTAATCCTAACACAGGAGGACCCCAAGTTCAAATCTGGTCTCAGACACTTAACACTTCCTAGCTGTGTGACCCTGGGCAAGTCACTTAACCCCAGCCTCAAAAAAAAAAAAAGAAAGAAAGAAAGAAAAATGAATACAAGGGATAATGTTATAAAAAAAATTACTCATGCATATATACTGTCAAAAATGTTATAATTATAAAATTAATAAAAAAAAACTTTAAAATTAAAAAAAAGAGTCTCTTATCACAATCACATCTTGTCTCTTAAAAAATTTGGTAATATTATTGACTAAAATCTCATTTTGGTAACAGTCAGAGATTCATTATGAAAAATGATTTTATGAGGACCAGTTTTGATGCCATTATTTTTTTAAATTAATTAATTAGTTAATTAATTTAATTTTTACAAAAATTTTCTGCATAGGTAATTTTCCAGCATTGACAATTGCAAAACCTTTTGTTTCAACTTTTCCTCTCCTTCCCCCCACCCCTTCCCCCAGATGGCAAGTTGACCAATACATGTTAAATATGTTAAAGTATAAGTTAAATACAATATAATGTATACATGTCCAAACAGTTATTTTGCTGTACAAAAAGAATCAGACTTTGAAATAGTGTACAATTAGCCTGTGAAGGAAATAAAAAATGCAGGCAGACAAAAATAGAGGGATTGGGAATTCTATGTAGTGGTTCATAGTCAACTCCCAGAATTCTTTCTCTGGGTGTAGCTGGTTCAGTTCATTACTACTCAATTGGAACTGATTTGGTTTATCTCATTGTTGAAGAGGGCCACATCCATCAGGATTGATCTTCGTATAGTGTTGTTGTTGAAGTATATAATGATCTCCTGGTCCTGCTCATTTCACTCAGCATCAGTTCATGTAAGCCTCACCAGGCCTTTCTGAAGTCAAGTTTTGATGCTATTATAACTATGTCCCTGCTTATATCTCTCATAGCAAACTTCTATTATCAGGGTAGACAAATAGTACAAGTTTGTTATTGCTATACTAGATCCATTAGTTATTAGATTAATACTAAAGAATCTGAATTATTATGATAAGTTTCAAGTATGAAAAATCTTGCTGTTTTTATATAATTTTATCTTCATTCCATGGCCTAAGTAAGAGTTAAAAATTAGTGCTTGTATTTATCATAAGCAGTTTCTGAAATATCCTGTTCTTTCAGAACAATATAAAATATAAAGAGACAATGGTAACATTGATATGAATCTATTAAATTGTGAGGTTAAAGTCAGAAACCTCTTTTCTTTAAGTTTTAAAGAATAAGATTTCAGTATAATCAGTTAATGTTAGTGAAGAATAGTAACTTATGAGGATAGGATTGATAAGAATTTGTGACTTGAAGGTTTCAAGAATCTTTGTAGGTTTGTAAAGGAGATTTTTTACAAGGTCTTTTCTTTGTGTAATTACCATTTTTCTTTTTAAAATACTTTTGTAAATGCCTTATTAAAACAATAACTCCAAAAATTAACAATCTCATAATTTTCATAAGTGAGTCAAATAATTTTAGGTGAAACTTCCTCTTAAGTAGAGGCAGAACTCCCAAGTTTTTAAATTATAGTACTTCAGAATATTACCAACACATAGTCAGCAGGGCAGATAGAATAACTTAACAGCTTCCTAATCTATTTATTCTTTTTTCTGTTTGACATTACAGTTATTAATCTAACAACATCTAGATTATAAAAGAAATTAACTGATATTTTACCAGATTACATAGCATAAGAAAATTTAGAAATCTAAAAATACCATAAGCAATATTATATATATTAAATTTGAAAGAAAACCAATTACCAATCAAAACCATTACCACCTGAAGTGCCTCATTCATTGACTGATTCAATGACTAATAAATGATAAATTTAATTCCAAATTATCTTACACAGAAGATTATTACCATTGTCACTGTATACTAATCAATCCAAAAACCCTTATGGAGTTATCAAATACATCTGATTAAGTAGATAATTTAAAATAGTTAACATTCATATAATATTTGCCTTATGCCAAAATTTCACAATTATGTGATCCCCACATCAATCCTGGGAGGTGAATACTATTCTTATCCCCTTATAGAATGGCAAATTGAGGTAAATAGACAAAAGGTAACTTTCTTGATACCATACAGCTAATAAATCACATCAAATTCAAATTTATAACATTTTAATCTCTAAAGCCCAAGAATCTTAACACTCCAAAAGGAAAAAGATTATTATCCACAAATTGATATATTTCTTTTTTCCCCCTAAAAGACATGTGATGTTAAGTCCCAGCTTATATAATCTTTACCTCTACTTCTTTAAAGAGCTAGAATCCCCCCTGCCTCTTTTAGCTTTGAGACTTATCAAAGAAAGAACTGCCCTAAGCATTCCAACCCTGGGTTCCCATCTCCCCAGAAATTTCAAACTGAATAAAAAAGAAATACACAAACTTTTATCTAGAGAGAATTAAAACTTAATAATTTCCAGATCAACAGAGCACAATTTTCACCAACTGTTACTTACAAAGTGATTGCATTTAAGGCTATCATATAAAAATCTTGATCTTAAAAAAAAAAAAAAAAAAAAAAAAAAAAAAAAAACCAAACCTTTTTTTTGCAGTTTTAAACACTGTCAATTGGACTGAACCAGCCTCTAACCCATGAATGGCCAGAGCCAAACAGAGAATGCTAACGACAGGAGAGCTAGGAATCAAACAAGTTTAATATTTCCTTCAAACTGAGGGAAATAGCTTGTAAGCAAAAAGGCATCTAGACACATGTTCTGGAGCCCTGCCCCTGGTGGGGGAAGAGGGGAGAAAGCTCACATTGGTGTGGCCAAATCTTGATTTATATAGTTGTGGTTAGACAAAGAATAAAATAGTATGATGTAGCAACAGTAGTGAGGCAAAAGAGCAACAGTGAAGCAAGATTGTCTAGTGACAAAAAGTCCATAATTAGCAGGGCTTCCTGTCTGGGCTAAAACCAATTCAAACTAGTTCATTCCAGTCTAAACCAGTTCAGACAAATTTAAACTGGTTCAAACCAATCTGGTTCAAATCAGTACTAACTGGTCTGACCTGGTCTAAACTGGTCTGAACTGTTTTTAGCCAGTTTGAACCAGTTTAGATTGGTCTGTTTTCCTAAGAACATCAAAATTTGGATGATCGATAACAACAACAATAACATTTCTGTAGAATTTTGAGGTTTTTTTGAAAGCCCTTTCTTCACCACAACCATGTGACAGTACTGTGAGGCAGAAGTACAAGTTTTGCTTTGTTTTTTTTTTTGTTTTGTTTTGTTTTGTTTTGTTTTGTTTTGTTTTGTTTTGTTTTCCCTGTGGCTGGGGTTAAGTGACTTGCCCAGGGTCACACAGCTAGGAAGTGTTAAGTGTCTGAGACCAGATTTGAACTCCGGTCCTCCTGAATTCAAGGGTACTGCTCTATCCACTGCGCCACTTAGCTGCCCCGATTTGTTTTGTTTTTACCGCCATTTGGCCATTGAGAATTTGATGAGGCTCAGATCTTCTAACATGCATTCCAGTTGATCCTACTGAATTTTTGTCCACTCACAGAATATTTCGGGTCTTGCACTGAGCATAACAAGCAGACAATAAGAGACAAAATCATATAGAAATAGTAAACTAAATAATTAATAATAAACTAAAAGAGAAAGTCAGGGATGAGGTCATCAGAGCTTAAAATCATAGCATTTAAAAGTCACACAGATATTAGAGATAATCTTTGCCAACTCTCTTTTTTGATAAATTAGAAAAATATATAAAAATAAAATCAAAATCCAAAGAAATGATTTGGTTTCCCCAAGGTCATTCCATTGTTAAAGGCAAAGATAAATCAGTTCTTATGGTCTACTTACTCATTTTCCAATTCTTTGTTACCACAAAAAGAGCTGCTATAAACATTTTTGCACATGTAGATCCTTTACCCTCCTTTATGATATCCTTGGGATACAGACCCAGTAATGATACTTCTGCTTCAAAAGGTATGCACAAGCAAAATAACTATAAATATCTATAATAATCTTCCACATCCCCTCCAACATTTATCATAATCTTTTCCTATCCTCTTATCCAATATGAGAGGTATGAGGTGGTACTTTAGAGGTGTTTTAATTTGCATCTAATCAATAGTGATTTAGAGCATTTTTTCATATGCAGCATATTGATGGCTTTAGCATCATCTGCTTTATCTAAGTCATCTACTTATATCCTTTATATTTAAATAAATCATCTATTTATATCCTTTGACCATTTATCAATTGGGGAATGACTTGTATTCTTACAAATCTGACACGATTCTTTATATATTTTAGAAATGAAACTTTTATCAGAAACACTGGCTGTAAAGATTTTTCCCCAGCTTTGCACTTCCCTTTTAATCTTTCTTTTTTATTTTTTAATGTTTTAACAAAACCTTTTTAATTTAATGTAATCAAAGTTGTCTATTTTGCCTTCCAGAATATTCTCTCACTCTTCTTTGGTCATAAATTCCTCCCTCCTCCAAAGATCTGAAGTCCTAATAAAGGGCTGGTAAATTATCCCTCATTCTCCTAATTTGTTTGCAGTATCATTCTTTATGCTCAAATCATGTACTCATTTTGATCTTATTTTGGCATGGAATGTGAGATGTAAGTCTATGCTGAGTTTCTGACATATCATTTTCCACTTTTCCCAGCAATTTTTGTCAAATAATGAGTTCTTATTCTAGCAAATAGAGTTTGGAGGTTTATCAAACACTAAATTATTATTAATTGATTGTTTTTTATTAAAACTTTTTTTTTCCAAAACATATACATAGGTAATTTTCAACATTGACTTTTATGAAATCTTTTGTTCCAAATTTTCCCCTCCTTCCCCTCATGCCCTCCCCTAGGGCAGGTGATCCAATACATGTTAAATCCACTATATGTGCACATATTTATACAATTATCTTGCTGCCCAAGAAAAATCGGATCAAGAAGGAAAAGAAAACTGAGAAAAAAAAAATGCAAGCAAACAACAATAGAAAGAGTGAAAATGGTGTGTTGTGGTCCACACTCAGTTCCCACAGTCCTCTCTCTAGGTGTAGATGACCTTCTTTATCACAAGATTATTAGAACTGATCTGAATCATCTCATTGTGGGAAAGAGCCATGTCCATCAGAATTGATCATCTTATAATACTGTGGGCCAGCCCTCTGAACTTGAAACAAAGGATTCTTACAAGGTACTAACTAAGTAGAATTGATGAGACAATGGTTATCTAGTTTAGCATGGTTCAGTATGATTGATTTAATTTTACAACAAATAATGGTTTCCTAGTGATATACACTCTTAATGTATATATAGAGAGAGATAGAGAGAGAAATATAGATAGATGTAGATAGATATAAAATCACAGTGGATCCATGTTCTCAGATCTCAACCTATGATCATATTTTGAAATTCTTGTTCATGTCCTCCCATAAATTCACAGCAGAAGATCCACCCAATAAACTAGGAACCTTTTTCAGGCTATCTTGACATTTCATGAAAAGCAATGGCACACAAAACTGTTCTTTTTCTTTTTCCCTTTCACAAATGGTCAATCTTTTTTTTTACTTCCAAAAAAGATATTTCTCTGATGTCATCTTTTATGATTCCTCATCTAGTCATACCTATCACATGCTTTACTTTTACCTTTTGTTCAGGGGCATGCTGGTAAATGTTTAACAATCAGCTCTCAGTTGGGGGTACAGTAATGTTCCCATCACATACTTTTAAGTTTAGACTGCATTATTAATATTTTTCTATCACTTTTTGAAGTCTAGACAAACAACAAAAGAATAACTCAAGCCCTGATTTGTAGAGTTTGCCTATCTCCTAAGGTGTAAATGCTCACAATGATACTTTAATATCAGCTGACTCCAATACACCCCTCTTACTGAGTAGAGCTTCAATTTCTGCAGTATTCCCTTCCTCACTGTCATACATATTAGGATTGCAGTAAGTAGCAGGAATCAGGTTAATGAGATTTCTGGTCTGGGATTAGAATAGAGCAGTCTTTTGGAAAACCCAGAATCAAAGCCCAAGACAAAGACTGAAATTGTCAAATTTTGAACTTATAAAATCAGTCAGTGGAAAAGGAGTTGGGGAAAGGTTATCCAGAACTAAAGAGCTAAAGCTGAATTTTAGGACCAGGGAAGAAGGAAAAGACTAATGTCCTAGGTCTACTTCTACTTGGAAGGGAAAAGAGGGGATGTCAGACTATCAAAAAATAAAAATATCAAAAACCTATATTAGCAGACAGAGAACGTTGGCTAATATATGGTCTATCAACTAAATGGGTGAAACAGTATGATTTTTGTTATTGGATAGGATGATTTCGGTCCTAAGAGGAATATTCTTTGTTTTTACAATTCTATCATACCAAGAATTTTCTTTGTTTCTTCAAGCCATGCTTCAGAGTGTTTTTCATTTCTTCTAGTTAAACATTTTGTTAAAAGTTGCATGTTTTGTCTAGGCGAAATACAATTACCAGTTCAGAAAAGATTGAATCTAATGGGCTAGGAGTGGTCCTACCACTTTTCATGTTACATTTACAAGCCAAAAATAAATAAAAAATGAACAAACAAACACATAAAAAAACTGGAAAGAGCCAGCATGTAAAAAATGGAGAAGAATTTCAGTGCAAGAATATAATTGTATATGAATTCTGCGTAGTCTATATCATGTTAAAGTTATATTTGCTTGTTTTTTTCTTTCTCTTTATCAACCTATACATATACATATCTGTTGGAACCCTGTCTTCCCAGAATCAGCCGGAGTCAGGATGATCAAAGTCTTTATTCTTGGTCTCTTGTGGTCACCATTAGGGGATTAGATCTAGTAATCTCCACACCTCCTTCCTCGCTTTCTACAGCCAGGAGAATCAATTTCCTCCTCCTACTCCACCCACTCATGTCACTTCCCCTTCTTTGTCCACACCCACCGATCCAGCCAGCACAGAATAGCTGGGGAGGGTCGTCCTTCAAACATGTTAATAGAGAATTGTGCAATTGGCAATTATCTCATGGGCTCCATTATCCAAGTGCATTTGCTCAGTTCTAGCCCTTTACATCTCCTACTTTCTTTTGTTTTAGAACACAGGTAGTTGCGCCATCCCTGACTTCTCAGTGAGGTGAGAACCACAAAAAGGAGGTGATCATGCCCCCCCACCCCATCTTTTCAGGAAGGGAGATGAAAGCACTAAAAAGGAGATAATCATGTCCTCCCTGACATCTCAGGAAGGGAGATGAAAAACACCAAAGGGAAGTGGGGATTGCTAGCAGGTTTCTGGGCTGAAGGGTCTTATTAGAGACAAGTATGCACAAACCCATCAGCATGGGAGTTATTACACAAGCACATAGCAATAACACAGAGGCTATTAATGATGACTCCCCCATAGCCAGTGCAGGCTCAATGTGGTGTAACAAACATGAATTGTATATGCTGGTAGCAATATAACAAATACTATAAATCAACACAGTCTTGTAAAAGATTTCCAGAAGTCCTAGAAGGAGAGGTATGTAAACATCAGTCACACATACGCCTTCTTCAGCAACCAAGAGATAGTCCAAAACCAATCTATTGTCCATTGCTTCACATGTCAGGAAATCCAATGATCCCCACAAGTTTTTGAAGTCCCACAACAGTCTTTTTATATGTTAGGGAATCCAATGATTCCTACAGGTTTTGAAGTCCTGCAACAGTCTTATGATGCCTCAGAGAATCCAATGATTCCTGAGGACTTTCAAGTCCTACAATAGTCTTATCACATCTCAGAGAATCCAATGATTCATGAGGGTTTTCAAGTACAACAATTTTTGATGTCCATGAGTCAAACGCCATGACTTTCAGGTTCTTTCAGTGGTGGGCACAGTCAGCAATGTAACCACCCAATGTTTCTTGGGTCTTCTCCTTCGTTTCAAGGGTCTGCTCCGTCTCTCTCTGATGGACAAGGTGAATATGGCTCATTGGCACCCATCTGATTCCTTCTTCATCTGTAGAGATACAAGCAGACCCTCTCCCCCAAGCAGTTAACCTATCTGGTCCCTTCCATTCACCACTTTCTGGGTCTCTCCACATGACCTGGTGGTTATCTAAAGACAGTGGAGCTGTTTGCACTGGACACTGCCCTTCTGGTGGGTTATAAAACCTGTCTGCCAGAGCCAGTTTATCTTTGTCAAAAATTTAAAAATTAATGGTATAGAGAACTAGATTTAGAAGTTCTCTAGGGTTACCTGTGGGGCCCCCTTTCTTTTGTTTTTGGAGGAGTTTCTTAATATCTCTGTTTCTTCTCTCTACTATTGCCTGCCCTTGAGGATTAAAAGGTATGCCAGTGGTATGTAAAATCTTATACTATGCACAAAAGTGTGCAAAATGTTTAGAAGTATTTGCAGGTCCATTGTCTGTTTTTATTGCTTCTGGCACACCCATAATTGCAAATGCTTGTATAAGGAATTCAGTTACCACTCAGGCTGTCTCTTTTGCTGCTGGCATTGCAAATGTGAATCCTAAAAAGGTGTCTACCACGACATGGATAAAAGATAGACGACCAAAAGATTTATAATGGGTCACATCCATTTGCCAAATTTCATTAGGTCTCAAACCACAAGGGTTCTTCCCTGGAGGGAGTGTAGGAGCATGGAAAGGAAGCAAGCTATACAGGCTTTTACTATGCTCCTAGCTTCTTCTCTTGTTATTCCAAATTGTAAACATAAAGCTCAGGCAGCCTGATGATATTTAGAATGAGATTCTTGGGCTTCTTGAAATAAAGGAGTATTGGCCAACATGGTTAAAAGGCTATCTGCTTTTGAATTACCATCAAAAATAGGACCTGGAAGTCCACTATGGGAGTGGACCTGCAAAATATAAATCTTACCTGGATGCTTTCTCACTTGCTCTTGAAGTTTCTTAAAGAGTTGATATATATTGGACGTTACAAATTTTATTTGAGCTATGGCAATTCTTTGTACCACACCTACTGAATAGGCCGAATCAGATATTATATTTATGTCTCCCAGATAATAAGCAAGAGCTAGAATGATTGCATACAATTCATTCTGCTGAGTGGACTGAAAAGGAGTTCTGATTACTCTCTTTATAGTTAAGTCACGAGAATACACAGCACAAATATTATGTTTGGATGCATCTGTAAAGATAGTTGGTCCTTTAAGAGGAACTTTAGAAACCTTTTCTTCAAGAATCCATTGCCAATTATGTAACAGTCTGGTTATCTTTAATGGAGACCCGTGTGTAAAATTTGGAGCCATGGCTAATAAAACTTGCCACTCTGGAATGGTTTCACAGCACAGATTAACTTGTGCATTAATAGAAAAGGTATATATCTTGTCAGGTCTTATGGATTTTAACAAAATTCTAGCCACCAGCACTGGGTAAGGAATAAGGCTTTGTTCTGGTTGTGTTGGGAGGTTCACCCACTCTATCACACTGTCTCCTTGATGAAGGACTGCTGTGGGTGCCTCTTGTGTAGCAAAAACTGATATTTCCAAGGGTTTTTCAGTGACTCTTTCAACCATATTGGATAAAGCCAGTTCAACTTGTCTCAAAGCCTCTTGAGCTTCTTTTGCAAGTTGGTGTGGTGAATTTAAAGCACTGTCTCCCCTTAAAATGTCATATAATGGTTGCAATTGATAGGTAGTCAAGCCTAACATGGGATGCATCCATTGGATATCTTCTATCAATTTCTGGAAGTCATTTAAGGTGTTTAGCTTCTCTGTTCTTAAGAAAAGTTTTAATACTGTAAGCACCTTATCCTAAATATTGAAAAGGAGCATGTCTTTGAATTTTTTCTGGAGCTATGTGCAATTTAATTTCTTAGTGTTTCTATGGTTTTTTGTAGACATGCTTCTAACATTTATTCCTCAGGTGCACATCCCAATATATCATCCATGTAATGTAATAACATTACTTTTGGAAATGTTTTTCTTTCTGGAGTAAGAACAGCAGCAACATACATTTGACACATAGTAGGGCTGTTTTTCATTCCCTGTGGCAAAACTGTCCATTCATATCTTTTATAAGGCTCAGCTAAGTAAATGCTGGGCACTGAAAAGGCAAATCTTTTCATATCCTCCTTATCTAGAGGGATAGAATAGAAACAACTTAAATGTCTATAACCCAAAGAGGCCATTCTCTAGACAATTGAGTAGGAGATGGAAGTCCAGGTTGAAGAGTTCCCATAGTTTCCATCTGTTCATTTACCTTTCTTAAATCAGTCAACATCCTCCATTTTCTAGACTTCTTTCTTACAACAAATACTGGGGAATTCCAAGGACTTAGAGAAGATTGTAAGTGTCCTTGGTCAAGTTGCTCCTGTACTATATCTAATAAGGCCTGAATTTTATTGCTACCTAAGGGGCACTGTTCTATCCACACTCGTGTATTAGTTTTCCATTAGATAGAAACAGGTGAAAGTGTTGGCAGACCTTCAATGGCAGCTAAAAAACCGAAGTACTAATTTATAATCCTAATTGTTGTAAACTGTCTCTTCCACACAGATTGATGGGTATTTTTTCAAATATAAAAGGAGTAAAAACTCTTGTTTCACCTTCAAATATCCATCTTAAAGGAGTAGCAGTAACTTCAGTTGCTATTGATCCTCCTACACCAGACATGTAAGTGTCTGCCTTAATGTTTGGCCAGTGACTGGGCCAGTTGGCACCTCTAATGGCTATACAATCTGTACCAGTGTCTACCAATCCTTCTAATGGTATGCCATTTATATAGATGGTGAGCATAGGATGGTCAGCTGTCATAGCTGCTGTCCAATATATTCCTGGATTTTGTTGCTTGGAGTCAGAATCTTGGCGACTATCACCAGGTTGCTTATTAGGGGTACGTAACAATAAGCCTGATGCTACTACTTCTCCTGGTTGATAAATCACAGGTTGTCTACCTGTGTTAGTGACTGGAATATTATCTATACATTCCCCAGTTTCCCACATCAGTGTATGGATGGAACCATACACTGGAAATGAAATGGTCAAGCCTACTATCCCTGGAGGCAAGGTATCCATAGGCTGGAAAGGAACAGATTTCACCTCTCCAGGGGGTATCTCAGTTGTCCCAGCTGCATACAACTCTATTCTCCCCAATTGTAATCCCTTTCTCCCATCAGGTTGCTTCCTGGCTGATTAGTTGTGTAATCCCTTTCTCCTAAGTATTTTTTTGTCTTGGACCCTGGGGCTGGGCCTTTCATCCTGTTTCCCTGAATCAGTCTACACTCTAATGCCCAATGGAAGCCTCTGTTGCATTTTGGGCATGGGGTATTGGGTCTTGTTCTCACCCTGTTTTCTCATTCTGTCTCTATGCCAACATTGAGCTTTCAGATGGCCTACTTTACCACATTGAAAGCATTGACGAGTCTCTCTGGAAGTCCCTTGCCAAAAGGGACCCTGTCTTCCCGTGTTCGGATCTTGAAAAGTCTGCATCATAGCCTCGCTATAAAAGATATTTGTGCCCACTGTGGCACAGCATCTTATGATCTTCTCTAAAGGAGCATCCTTGTGTAGTCCTAGTATAATTCTCCTACAAACCTCAATAGCATTTTCTTTAGCAAGTTGCCTTATCATAATGTCTGTTACTGCATTTTCACCATTAGTTTGTATGATAGCTGTCTGCAAATGTCCTACAAAAATCAGCAAAAAGTTCATTTGGCCCTTGTGCAATTTTTGTGAAGGTCTCACCGTTGTTGTTTTTTACGGGGGAGAAAAGACTATGTTTTGATAGCAGCAGCAACAATTTGCTCATATGCTGCTAAGGGGTAATTAATCTGTATTGAAATGTCTGCATAAGAATCTATACCTGTTAGTTGGTCATAGGTGATTGGAGTATTAACTCCACTGTGACTATTTTGTTGGGCTTGTATGCTACAGAGCTCACTATATTCAGAAAGCCACAACAAATTTTGTCCAGGTTCTAAGCATGTCCTTGATATAGATTTCTAGTCCCTTTGGGTTAAGACTTCATAAGCCAAATTTTGTAATAACATCTTGACATAAGGTGGTGTAGCCCCATAAAGAGAGCAAGCCTTTTTCAGGTCTTTGAGGATTTCTAGATAAAAAGGAGTGTATCTTCTACTTTCTTGACCTGAAGAGTTAAACTGTTGAATCACTTGGTACATACTGATTTTCAAATCACCTTAATCCTGCCCTTCTTCTGTGGCTTTACTGCCTTTTGCAATCTAGTCATAGGAGGAGATGATTGCTGGGTGGGTGGGGGGAGGAGGAGGTGATATCACTGCCCCTCCTACTACTCCTCCTCCCTCCATGTGAGAAGGTGAAGCTGATGGGGGCATGTCAAAAACTAGTTCCAGTTTAGGTGAGGTTGAAGCTGCCTGGTCAGAGTGAGAATCACCACACCCTTCACCAAATCCTTCACCATGCCCTTCATACATGCCCTCTGGAGATATTGCCATTAATCTATCTTTTGTCTTCCTCTTTTTCCTCACACTTCCTCATCTGGCTGTTCTGAAATTTTTTCTTTTTTCTATGGGGGTGAGGAAGAATCTTTTCCCAATATCTGCCCCATTTCAGCTAGAAAAGGTTACTAGTTTGCCCCTTAACAAAGGGAGTTCCCTGTTTGTCTATTAAAATAAATCATGAAATAAAATTACTATTTTATAAAAGGGAAAAGTGTGAAAAGCAGGAGGGTTACAATGATTTCTTGAATTTAGTGTGGATTCAAGCAGTAGGGATGGAAGATGATGTACAAATGCTAATAAAAGGGAGAAGAGAACTAAAAAGAACAGAGTGGAGATAATATATTTTTTAAAACCTACCTGAAAACTTCACTTAAAAAAAAAAAAAAATCTTTCTCCGTGTTCCTGCCAAGACCAGTAGAAACTGGCCATGAAGATAACAATGTCCTTCATGGTATGTGTAACTCAATGGGAACAATGCAGATGTATTATATATTTTCTTTCCTTAGTGTTATTTAAGAAGTCTTAGAATCACATAATTATATAAATCCAGGGGAAAAAAAAATTGAGGTGGCAGAGAATAAGATAGATAGCATCATGGAAACAATGAACATAAGCTTAGATAGAATTTGAGAGAGAATGGAGGGCAGAAGGGCATTGTTATAGTTTGATGGTCACAAAAAGTAGTACATGGATTGAACAACAAGAAATGAAGGGAGATGAGGCATCTCCTGGAACCAATTCCTATGACTCTCAAACTTATGATAAAATTTGAGTGTGAGAATTTATCTTTTGGAAATCAGCAAATACTACAAATTAGGGCTTAATTTATTGTTTTGTTGATCAAACTTAAGAAAGTGATGGAGAAACTTATTTGGCAAGCACAGTGCTTTGCTAATACTTGGAGCTTAATAAATATTTATTGGTTGATTTTTAAAAGAATCATATAATTATAGATTTAAAAGGTACCTTGACATCTTCTTGTTTAAACAAACTCCAGTATTTTATCCATGAGGAAACTAAGCACTCCAGATCAATCAATAAGAATATATTAAGTAAATGCTATTTACAAGCTTTATGCTAAGCTCTGAAACAAAAGCAAGAAAAAAACTGTTCTTGCCGTGATACTATGCATAACAATCAGTACATAGAAGACACAGAGTAGATGTATGGGAACCATAGAAAAGAAGCCACTAGCAATAGAAAGATTCTGAAAAGATTGAGCTGAGTCTTAAAAGAACCCAGACACTGAAGTAGAGGTTAGAATGGAAAGCCTTTCAAGCATGGAGTAGTCAGCTAGTGCAAAAGCATGGAGACAGCTGATGTACTATCCTGTTTGAGGAATAGAATGGAGACAAGTATGGCTGGATACCATAGACAGTGGAAGGAAGTATTGTGTAACACTGGGAAAATAGGAGAGAATCCAATTTATGAAGAGTTTTAAATGCCAGTCCGAAGAGTTTATAATTGATTGTATAAAAGGAGTTATGAACTTTTGTCAATCTGTGAAAAATCCCTTCCCCTTTAAAAATAATATTTAATACATAAAATTACAAAGGAAATAAATTTATTGAATTTGTTGTCACTACATACATATGTAAACATTTACGTATATGGATGTGTGTATTTATATGTACATGTGTGTATACTTTTTAAAAATTTGTGGACCCCAAGCTATAAACTCTTATAGAATTAGTACAGAATCATAGGAATTTGTTGAGTAAACTGAGCTAGCTGTTCAAGGTCACATAGTCCTCTCCTGCTACAATTCTAACTCTATTTACTTTTCCATTTGTCAAGGGGTATTTTGCAGGATGAAATTTAAGGTCACCAAAATAAATCTAGCAGTTCCTTAAAATTAGTTGTAATATTGATATGCACCCATTAAAATAATGTTTTTTGGAACTTATTCTTGACTCTTAAATATATGTACATTCTGTAAACTCTAGAAGAGTCTTCCTCTTTTTTAAACTCCAACAATATCTAATAGCAAGTTCCACAAGGTCAAGGTGATCCACAGATATTGTAGACCAATTGATGAGAGCATGGATATTCAGGAAATTTGGATCAAGAGATCTGGGTTTGAATCCCATCTCTGTTATATATTACCTTTATGACATTATGTGAGTATGGGCCTCAGTTTCCAGGAGAAACAAGGTAGAATCTCGGCCATTAATTCAGTCTCCTAACTGGAAGTGAATTTCAGAGATTAACTGAAAAGAAAACCACAGGTTTATTTGAAACTACTTAGGGTTTCCCTCACTTGGAAGTAACTTTCTGTTGGAATACCTGGGAGCCACCTAACAGTGGCTGCTGACGATCTAACTCAGAATGGATCTCCTCTTTTAAAGGGATGAAACAAGGAGACTAAGAGGCAGTTGCTTTTTTCTGACATCTCTGACTGAGAGGCTGTTGCCTTGTCTCACCTCCCTCCTCCTCCCTCTGTCTCCAATTTATCTCATTCCGGGTCCCCAACATCTGTGTTAGCAAAGGCTGCCCTACAACTCCTTCAGATGCTGTGATCCACAGTTGTGAAGGCTCTTGGGGAAATTGACCTGACTCTTAACAATTCCCTGTTTTTTGCCGTTATTCCACACAGACACACACAGACACACACACACAGCATGGTCTGCACACTGAGGAATGCAAGCAGCACATCACTTCCGGATGGTTGTAGCAGGTGTTCATCTTGTGAAATATCATGGATGCAAGCTGTCAAATGGAGAAGAGGACTGTGGTCAGAACAAACGCTTAAGCATCAGTCTCCTGGCTCAGCCCTTTGATGTATTGGCCCATTTAATTACCCCAAATAAAAAATTCTTACCCGGACTCTTCCTCCTTAATTCTGGAAGGATCTTTCTCACGAACAGATCTGGTAGTTCTTGTAATTCTTGTCCCACGTTCAGATGCCGTATGGGGGATCCCAGAATATTCCTACCCAGAATGGAGCTCCTCTTTTGAGAAGATGAAACAAGGACACTGAGAGGCAGTTGCTGTTCTCTGACATCTCTGACTGAGGGGTCGTTGCCTTGTCTCACCTCCCTCCTCTTCCCTCTGCCTCCATTTATCTCATTTCCAGTCCACAACACCTGTGTCAGCAAAGGCTTCTCTGAAACTCCTTCAGATGCTATGATCCACAATTTTGGAAAATTGACCTGTCCCTTAACAACTTTCCAATCCAAGAATATGTCTTTCTTTAAGTAGAAATTAATTAAGTAGAAATTAATCAGCCCTTCAGAGAAGGATACATAGCCAAGGAAAAGTATCATATAAAGATTCTATTCCAATACTAATATTTTTCAAAGTAGGGAAAACCAAAGGAGGAGAAAGGTTTTAGACAGCCATGTGGTGCTCAGAAAGCAAAATAATACCTCTAGGAAAGACAATAATCTTTGTTTAAAGAAAGAAAAGGAAAATTGAACATTTAGAAAGTTTTATACTTGTTGCAGATGCTATCTATTCAAGAACTACAAAGTAGAAAGGATTTTATATTTCATTTTGCTGAAGTGATGGAGGCCACCTGTACTGTTTTTCTTTCCTCCTTTTGAGGATTCAGTTAGATGAGTTCTTGGGTCATTTACAACTCTCTTATCTATCAATCAACAAGAATTACAAATAGAATACAAGAAACATTCCCTCCTGACCCTGTGGTCTAAGAATTTATGAAACAAAAAGTTTGTGATGAAAATGGTGATTGGGATTTGGAAGATGTCGGACAAAAATGCATACAAAGGTTATAAAGATAACTTAAATCAAAAAGACTAAATCTGGGGACACTGCACTAGCCCATATGTGCAGCAAAGGGGACTTGGCCTAGTAGCAGATCACAAAGACAATGCCTAGCTAGTATTCTGATGGAAAATACCAGCCTGCCTTCACTATTTGCAGCACAATTTTGATCTCTCTATGCTTCCCTTTTTACTTCCAGGAAGTGAGATGAAGCTCTACCTCAATAAGGAATATATACAAGTATGAGGATGCAATTTTCCTTCTTCAACTATTTTTACACTTTTAAGCATGCTTTTCTCATTCTCCATAAAATGTTCTGTTCTAAATCTCTACAGAAAAGTGGTCTTATCAGCTAACAATAAATAAAAGAAGACAAAGTTTCTGTTTTGCTTTCCTTTGCTTGTATTCTTTTCTCATAATCAAAGATTAGCTTACTCCAAATTTGATACAACCTAAGCTATAGTTCTTCTGGATTTCTTGGGAGTGTGAGCTAAAGGACCAGAATATAACATAAGTAGAGAAAAGTACATACATTCAACTGTTGCAACGTTAAGAAGCATAAAAACCAACCTCACACACATTTTGTCAATGTTGCTTTTAATTGCAATCAAAGAGATTTCAGAAATGTGAGAATGGCAAAATAGCAAGAAAAGTATCTTAAGACTTTTGTGCAATCTTTGAAAGTCTGATGACTTTTACTTGATAGCTAATTTGTTGCAGTGATACTAGAGAATTGATAAAAACTGTATCCAAATTTACCCATAAAGAGTGAGACTTGCTGTGACAAAATAAACTCAAGGGAAAATAATCAAATTGAGTTTTGTTTTCAGATGTGTGTGTGTGTGTGTGTGTGTGTGTGTGTGCCCTTGAACTAATAATGTTTCATGAGTTCAAGAAAAATGTCCAGCTTAATGGGAATGAAGCCAGTGGATCTCTGTCCACATGAAAAAGGTTGGAAGGGAGAACTGGAGAAGGCCAAATTAATATCTCCTGACTTAGTTTCCCCACAATAATTTTTTCACCTGGTTATATTTGAGTCTGGATGAGGTATCCTGTCATATGCTTGGCTGCTTTTTCTAACTTTATTTGCAATCATTTGGATCTGAATGAAGTGCTTTGTCTAATTATACTATACATATGCTAAATCATTTTGGGTCCTTAACTTAGGACTGGTGGACTAATACAGATGCTATTATAATCATATCTGTTCTTTATATTCATACAAATATCTTTTACTAAGATAAAGTTGATATGATATGACATACTGTAACTTGTTGATATAATTATGAAACACTATCTTATCAATGCTATATTTTGTCACTTCTACATTGCATTAAGATAAAGTGAAGATTTCATGCTTTTCAATCTGAGATTATAATCATTTTCATACTGAGATTTGTAAATTAGATAGTCATGTATTCTTGCATAGGATATATACCTTGAAATTTCTAAAAATATCAAGTTAGTCGAACCAAAGCATAAATCAATTACTTAGTTTAAGTTGAAAACAGAAACTTTTCCAGTTTGCTAGTGAAGAAAATAATTTGAGGGAAATCAGTTTTCTTAGAGGAGTAATTTATGGAATATCTTATGTTATTCAAAAGAAAAGTCAGTTTTACTTAGATCTGTTATCTAAGGTGAATTACTGTCTCTTTGTAGATAATGTCCTGAAATGTAAACATGTCTTACTAACAGGTAACTCATTTGATATATACTCAAAACATTGTATACAATTTGGAATTAAATACTTAGTTTGCTGGCTCATCCCATCCCAGGATGGGTTTTTTTTTTTAATTAACATGAATTTTTAAAAATTAATATGAATGAAATTTATACATATAAGTAAATGCAATATGTATTAGATGTCATCTTCACACAAAATGTTTGCTATTTCACTTAAGGCTAAGAAGAACTAATCCAATTCCAATTATTAATGATGGACAGAACCAGCTACATCCAGAAAAGGAACACTGGGAAATGAATGTAAACTGTTATTTTTACCTTCTGAATCCAATTCTTCCTGTGCAACAAAAAATTCGGTTCTACACACATATATTGTATCTAAATTATACTGTAATATATTTAACATATATAAAACTGCTTGCCATCTGGGGGAGGGGGTTGGGGGAGGAAGGGAAAAAATCTGAATAGAAGTAAGTGCAAGGGATAATGTTGTAAAAAATTACCCATGCATATGTACTGTCAAAAAATGTTATAATTATAAAATAAAATAAAAAATTAAAAAAAAAAAGGCTAAGATCCTTAAAAGCCTCTACTCTTCCTAAGAAAAAAAATTATATCAGAATATATTGTAATTCTAAAAGGAAAAACATTGAATTGAAAAAATCCTTTTTCCCTGAGGCAATTGGGTTAAAATGACATGCCCAGGGTCACACAGCTAGGAAGTGTTAAGTATCTGAGATCACATTTGAACTCGGGTCCTCCTGACTTCAGGGCTGGTGCTCAATTCTCTGTTTTACCTAGCTTCCCCAAAAAAATCATTAAAAAAATTATTCTTATAGCATATTTATATCAATTACATTTTGAAAAAATCAAGGATATTTAAAAGCTGAAATACTTTGAAAGTTAAAGAAAACTATAGGTTGTTAATGATTTTCTCATAACTCTATTATTGATGATTTTAGAATCATAAAGTCTGATATGAATTTAAGGGTTTGTTAGAGAAGTAAAATTTAAGAGTATTTATTAAAATTGCTTTGAGATACATTTTAGAAAAGGTTAAAAAAAGAACTCCTAATAATCTGTAAACTATATAAAATTAGTCAGCCAACTCTACTGAAGAGGATCCCCCTTTAGAGTTACCTTGAGGATGAGAACAATTACAGAATGTCTAAGAGAACTGCTAACAGAAAACCGATCAAAAAGAGTGGGAAGTATGGAATTCAAGAAAAAATCTGCTGATTAAATGTTCACTGGGTGGGATGCAAGAAGATAATTAATGTTGATCATCATTCTATAATTTTGGCCTTTTAGTTCACAGTTATCTAAGTTTGCAGAGTTTTCTCAGTTGCCAGGAGACATGCAAATCTCCTTTCAAAATTTATTTTATGATTTCAGATGTTATTATGGTTTGTACTGTAATTAATCAACATTGCAATTAAAAGAAAACTTTGCATAATCTTTTCAACTCAGTTTTGGACAATGGGAGAAATTAAAATAATGATTATAATTCTGTGGCATTTTTCTATAGATCCTGTTTAGAAGTATTTGATCTTGTCCTATAATTGCTTTTGTTCTGTAACACCATAAGTCATAATTCTTTGTCAATAAATTTTGTTCAGAATTCAGCTGGGTCACTTTTAGAAATGCATCTCATCTTCTCTATTTTTGCCTCAAGTAACTTAACTGACCAGTAGGGGATGATTATGAACTCACCAGGTCTAATGTCTTTAGACCACCGACCTTTCCTTCAAGGATTTCTGGTTGGTTTTTATGCACTTGGATTCTCAGAAGTGAAGGAGGAGGTTGCTGCTGAACACTATTACCAAACTTCCAATCAATAAGAAGCTTCAGCTCTGCAACCAGTCATTAGCTATAAACTATATGAAGTCTCCTGTCATGTTCTGTTATTTCTTTTGAACTCTTCCAAACCAATAAAAGCAGAAATGTCTTTTTGCTCTGAAGTTTTGGCATAATTGGAAGCAAGACATTGACCTATTTCACAGGCAGCAATACACCCTTTTTATTATTAAAGTCTTTTATTTTCAAAAAACCTGCATAGATAATTTTTATCATTTACTCTTGCAAAACTTTGTGTTACAAATTTTTTCCCTCCCTTCCCCTAACCCCTCCCCAGATAGCAAATAATCCAATATATATTAAACACATGAAATTCTTCTATACATATTTCCACAATTATCATGCTGCACAAGAAAAATGAGATTAAAAAAGGAACAAAATGAGAAAGAAAACAAAGTGAAAGCAGATAACAATAAAAAAATGAAAATACTATGTCGTGATCCAAATTCAATCCCCTACAGTCCTCTCTCTGAATACAGATGACTCTCTTTATCACAAGACCATTGGAACTGGCCCGAATTATGTCACTATTAGAAAGAGCCACATCCATCAGAATTGATCATCATCATATCATCTTGCTGAATGGGTCATATTCATTTGCCAAATTTCATTGGGTCTCAAACCATGAGGGTTCTTCCCTGGAGGGAATGTAGGATTGTGGAAAAGAAGGCAAGCTGTACTGGCTTTTACTATGCTCCTAGCTTCCTCTCTTGTTATTCCAAATTGTAAATGTAAAACTTGAGCTGATGATATTTAAAATGAGATTCTTGGGCTTCCTGAAATAAAGAAATACTGGCCAACATAGTTAGAAGGTTATCTGCCTTTGAATTACCATCAAAAATAGGACCTGGAAGTCCACTATGAGAGTGGACAGGCAAGATATAAATCTTACCTGGATGCTTTCTCACTTGCTCTTGAAGTTTCTTCAAGAGCTGATTATATTGGAAGCTACAAATTTTATTTGGTCTGTGGCAATTCTTCATACTACACATACTGAATCAGATATTATATTTATAACTCCTGGATAATAAGTAAGAGCTAGAATGATTGCATACAATTTATTCTGCTGAGTAGACTGAAAAGGAGTTCTAGTTTCTTTATAGTTGTCACAAGAGTATACAGCACAAATATTATGTTTGGATGCATCTGTAAAGATAGTTGGTCCTTTAAGAGGAACTTTAGAAACCTTTTCTTCAAGAATCCATTGCCAATTATGTAATAGTCTGGTTATCTTTAATGGAGATCCGTGTGTAAAATTTGGAGCTGTGGCCAACAAAACTTGCCATTCTGGGATGGTTTCACAGCACACATTAATTTGTGCTTTAGTAGAAAAGGTATATATCTTATCAGGTCTTATCCCAGATAATTGTACTGCTCGCTTAATGGACTTTAATAAAATTCTAGCCACAAGCACTGGGTAAGGAGTAAGGCTTTGTTCTGGTTTTGCTGGGAGGTTCACCCACTCTATCACACTATCTCCTTGATGAAGGACTGCTGTGGGTGCCTCTTTTGTAGCAAAAACTGATATTTCTAAGGGTTTTTGAGTGACTCTTTCAACCACATTGGATAAAGCCGGTTCAATTTCTTTCAAAGCCTCTTGAGCTTCTTTTGTAAGCTGGTGTGATGAGTTTAAGGCACTGTCTCCCCTTAAAATGTCATATAATGGTTGCAATTGATAGGTAGTCAAGCCTAACATGGGATGCATCCATTGGATATCTCCTATTAATTTCTGGAAGTCATTTAAGGTGTTTAGCTTCTGTTTGTCTATTAAAATACTCACCCTATTTCCTGGTCATAGGGATTTGTTCAGTGAAATTAGGGTCCTTGGTTCACACGTTGTGCACCAAATGTTAGGTCCAAACTAGCTCCCTAGAGGCCTCAGGATCAGCCAGAGTCAGGATAAGTAAAAGTCCTTGGTCTTTAGGGGGAGAAGTTAAAAAAGCAGGCAAGCTGACAGGAGTTTTGCCAAAGATTTCTTCTTGATTCTGGAGTCCAGAATCTTCACCTTTCTCCTCTTCCTCCTGCTGCCAAGTGAGTCTGGCTTGTCTCACCCCACCCTCTAATCCTTGCCTAGAATTATCTGTATACACCAAACACTGAGTAAGCACCAATGATGAGAA
This sequence comes from Sminthopsis crassicaudata, assembly GCF_048593235.1. NCBI lineage: Eukaryota > Metazoa > Chordata > Mammalia > Dasyuromorphia > Dasyuridae > Sminthopsis > Sminthopsis crassicaudata. The sequence goes on along the minus strand of NC_133619.1, from coordinate 457,607,769 downwards.
GAGCCATTTTTCCAAACATATGCTAATAGAGTCATTGTCTTATATGGAATAGGAAATTAGCCTTAAGTGCTTGGTTGTCTGATTAAAGCACACCTTTTCATAATTTCAGCCCTTTACACCCCATCATATATATCATATTCACTAACTGGACCTCCTTTTTTGGGCCTCTCTTTTTGCCTCATTATCTCATTTGATAATTCCATCATTTCCCTTGGGTTCATTTATCATCTCCTTCTGGATGATTCCTAGTATAAGAGGCTCTCTCTTCTGAATTAGAGTAGTATATCACCAATTACTTTTTAAACATCTTGAGCTGAATGTCCTGTGGACATCTCAAACTCAACATGTCCAAAAACAGCCATGCATTGAGGAATAAAATATCTTTAATTAAGATAACAGGATAGCAGATCTGCCCTTCCTAGGGGGATGTTCAATGGACTTCTCAAGCAAAGAGACTCACAAAGAAGTTTTTGTAGTTTTAGGATGAGAGGGGAAAGGGATAGATAAGATAATAAGGCCTGGTCATGAGGCTCCACTGATGATTGATAATCTACAAATAAGATCACATCATTCTATCTGTTTTATCCCGCATGGCATGAATCTCATAAGGACATCAACCTTTACAGGGTTATATAGATTACCTTTAGAAGGGAAAATCCCAGGAACATGAATTTAAGATGTGGATAATAGAGAATAGGAATGTAAGGATCATTTAAGGCAGCAGCAAATAATATTTGGTGTTAACAGTTTCCATGATTATATTAACAGCTTTTCTGTCACCTCCCTGGTTGGAATACTTTTTCTGTCCATCTCTGAAACTTGATTTCCCTATCAACTCCACAAATATAAGATGGGAGTGAAGTGGGTACAAAGTGGTTGTTCTATCTGGAAGGATCTGATTATTTCAGAGAACAAAAAGTTCAATATGTGCAAACTGTGTGATATAGCAGCCAAAAAAGCTAGTGCATTCTTGGACTATATCAAGAAGCATAGCATCCAGGAACAGGGCAATGATAACCTCACTATATTTTGTTCCTGGCAGAGTTCATCTAGACTATTGTGTTTAGCCCAGAGCGCCATGGTTTGAGAAGAACATTGATGTGCTAGAAAATGTCATGAGAAGGTGAAAAGCCTGGAGTTCATGACATTTGAGTATTAGATACAATAACTGCAGATATTGTTCCTGGAAAAGAAGAGACTGAGGAATACATGGTAGACACATTTCAGTATTTGAAGGACTGGAGTAGAGATTAAATTTGTTTTGCTGGTGTCAGAGAGCATAACCAAAAGCAGTGAGTGAAACTGCCAAATAGCCAGTTTAGATTTAGGTTTCATATCAGGAAAAAAAAAAACCCTAACAATTAGAAATATCTAATAGTGGATAGTGGATTATCATTTCTTAGAAGTCTTCCAGGAGAAGTTGGATAATCACTTGTTGGCTATGGTAGAATGGGAATTACTTTTTGAATTGAACGATGCCCATTTTTTGTGTGGAATTCTTTCAGTTGAAGTCCCACTAACTTCCAGTTATCTACACTTAGTTTTTCTTCCTCTAAGAACCAAGGGGAAGTGCATTTTAATGTGCCCAAGAGTTTAGCAATCTGTGCCCAGGTTATAAGCAAAGTCTGCTCCTCAATTATCTTAATTATACTCTCTATAGTGCCACTCCTGGGTGGGGATGGAGTTGGGGCTGGAGCTGGGGCTGGGGCTGGGGCTGAGTCGGCCGAGGTCAAGGGAATGTCTTTAGCTAACATCTGCCCCATTTCAGCTATAAGAGATTGCTGGTTTAGCCTTTAACAAAGTAAGTTCCTTATTTGTCTATTAAAATACTCACCTAATCTCCTGGTCACTGGAAGACTTCAGTAGAGGTAGGATGCCTGGTCCATGTTGGACGCCAAATGTTGGAACCCTGTCTTCCCAGAATCAGCCAGAGTCAGGATGATCAAAAGTCTTTATTCTTGATCTTTTGCAGTTGTGTTCAGGGGATTAGATCTAGCAATCTCCATATCTCCTTTCTCTCTCTCCACCACCAGGAGAATGACTCAGTTTCCTCCTCCTATTCTACCCACTCATGTCGCTTCCCCTTCTTTGTTCACACCCACCAATCCAGCCAGCACAGAATAGTTGGGGAGGGTCATCCTTCAAACATGTTAATAGAGAATTATCCAATTGGCAATTAGTCTCACATGCTCCATTATCCAAGTGCATTTGCTCAGTTCTAGCCCTTTACACATAACTATGTATATATATATATAACTATAAAATAACATACATACCTATACAAACCTATACATAAGTGAATTAAGGAAGACATCAACAATCACCCAAATGAATCCTTCTTTATAGACAATCTCTAATCTTCTCATAAGCGCATTCATTTCAAGTGAAAAAATTTTCCATAATATTATTGTCTCTTGTAATGTCCAAGCTAGTTCTCTGGAGGGGCTTAGGATCAGTCAAAGTCAGGATCAATCAAATCCCTTGGTCTTTATGAAGGAAAGTGAAGGAGGCAGGCAAGCTGCCATGTGGCTTGTCAAAGATGAATCCTGGACTCTGGAGTCTGGAGTAAGTGAGCTGCAGCAGAGAGACTCTGACCCTCTCCCTTAGCCCTCCAATCCTTCCCTATGATTACCTCACCACAACACATTCAGCAGGAGAGCCATCACATCATCATATCATTTAAGTATATGTTTGTTTAGTTTTTTTTTTAATAGCTTTTTATTGATAAAACATATGCATGGATAATTTTTCAACACTGACCCTTGCAAAAACTTCTGTTCCAACTTTTCCCTCCTTCCCTCCATCCACCCCCCTAGATGGCAGTTAGTCCCATGCATGTTAAATATGTTAAAGTATATGTTAAATACAATATATGTTAAATATATGTTTATAGAACCATTGTATCACATTGAGTAGGTACTTAGCCTTACATACTCTGCTGTCTTAGATTCAAGTACGCCTTTTTAGAGTTCCAGCCTTCTACAGTCTCTATTGCAATGCAAAGGCATTTCATCTTTCCTCCCCTATGTGCTACATGAACAGCATCCATCCACATCAAATGTTCACTATTTCATATCCACCAATTCAAAGACTATGATGCATACTTGGGAAAAAAAGAATTTCTTTTTATTTCAGTGAAACCAGTGGGAGAAAAATATCATGAAGATCTCACATGTTAACAAATCCATTTACACAGATACACATACTTACACACACTTGGATAGACATGCACTCATATGCATACACATATGCAATGCATGTGAACACATATTCACTTACATGAAGGCAATGCACATTATTAATAATGAGAGCTGGCTTTTTCAAACTCACATGTTGCTTTACATATATTATTTATTAGGTCTTCCAAAGACTCTATGAGGTAGGAAGGACAAGGCTTATTTTCCTTATTTTACTGATGAAGAAATGCAGTCTTGAAAAGGGGAAGCTGGTCACCAAGCTAGACTATCTTGATTCACTTTACAGAATAGGAAAAACTTTTTTGAACGGTCATACTCAAACAGATAAAATTGGTTTGTGTACTTTTATGCAAAATTATTCATCAAGCATATGTTCCATCATGAAAAAGAAAAACAAATGAAATGTATAGCAAAAGGAATTCCCCTTTTCCATAGATTTCTCCCCAACTCCTCTAAGTGTTTTTAGCATTGACTTACTTATGAATTTTCAATTATTCTGGCATTTTATACATGTATAATCATGTTAAACATATTTCCACATTAGTCATATTGTAAAAGAAGAAACAGAAAAAAAGAGAAAAAACATGAAAAAAAAACAACAACAATGAAAATGAAAATAGAATGCTTCAATCTGCATTCAGACTTCAAAGTTCTTTCTCTTTCTCAAAATTCTTTTCCATCATAAGTCTTTTGGAATTGCCTTAGATGATGGTAGTGCTGAGAAGAGCTAAATATATCATAGTTAATCATTGCATAATGTTGTCGCTACTTTGTACAATGTTCTCCTGGTTCTATGCACTTCACTTAACTTCAGTTCATGTAAATTTTTTCCAGATTTAAGAAAGGCAATCCTAAAATATCTATAGCAGCTCTCTCTCTAGTGGCAAAGAACTAGAAAATGAGGGAATGGCTGTCAATTGGAGAATGGCTAAACAAGTTGGGAAATATGATTGTGATGGAATATTTTTGTTCTATAAAAAATGGTGAACTTGTTGATTTAGGGAAAGAACATGGAAAGACTCACATGAAATAATGAAAAGTGAAATAAGCAAAACCAAGAGAACATTGTATACAATAATAGCAATATTATTCAAAGAGCAGCTGTAAGCAACTAAGTTATTCTAAGTAAGATAAGTATTCAAATCAACTACAAAGGACCTGTGAAGGAAGAAGCTATGCACCTCCAGAGAAGTAATTGATAAATAAAAGTATGCATAGGATGGTTTTACATATATGTGTATGTCAAATGGTGGCCTTTTCTACTATGGGGTAAGGAGGAAGAAAGGGAAGGAGACAGTTTGGAATTTTTAATTTAACAAAAAAAATTTTATTTAATTTTTTAAGATGTAACAATGGAAAAATTTAAAAATGTAAAAAATAGTCCTTGCCCTCTAGAAGCTAACAATATAACGTTTTAAGGTCCAACTATTTATGTCTATATAGATGGAGCTTCCACCCCTCATCTGTCTCCTGAGCTTCAAACCCACATATCCCACTGTTACCTTAAAGAGTATCTCACCTGCATGTCATATAGGTATCTCAAATTCAAGACATCCAAAATAGAATTCTTTCTCCCTTAATCTTCTTCTCATTCTCTCAATTTCTCAATTTGTATTGATTGACCTCACCATTTTTCTGGTCACCCAAATCAACAATCTCTCTATTCTCATACATATTCCAAATTCAGTCAATCATCAAATCTTATTGATTCTCAACATCTCCCAAATCTATCTCTTTTTCTTTTCTCATAAGGCCACCATTTTCTCAACATCTTTTGCCTAGACCTTTCAAATAGTATTCTGATTAGTCTCCATCCATCTAGTTTCTCCTTTTATAATTCATTTTCCTCACAAGCAGCCAAATTGAGACTGAAAGCACAGATTTAGAAATATCATGTCACTCCTCTCCTCAAAAGGAGTTCTAAGATGAAATACAAACTCCTCTGCTTGGAATTTATGGTCCTTCACATAATTCAGAAAGAATCTTCCATGAAGGATTTTTTTGGCTCTTTCTTAGAAGTGAGGTGATAAACAAGAGCAGCTTTGAACAAGGACTGGTTTCTGATGGCAAAACTCCAACAGAACAAGATTTCTGTACTGCTTGTTCTCAAAATTCTCAAGATTCCACATGAATGGTTGGCTCAGATGTTTAAGATGTCCATGTGGAATGGATTAATGATACCAAGTGTCTTTTTCAAAGCCTTGCTTCAAAGGATGAAAAATATCTCCTCAGAAAAGTAGTCTCACCTGAAATTTGGTGGCCTAGAGCCTGATAATTCCATCTATCCCTAGTTACTGGAGCCAGAAATCACTAAACAGTGAAAGGATGGGGGGATCAGAAAGGGATGCTAGGTAAAGTGAGTAGGAAGACAATTTTCCTTGGAGTACTATTATTCTGTGTGTATGTCTAAAGCACTTTAGTTTTCTGACCCCTGCAGCCCTAATAGAATAAATGTGATATACAGCAATTGATTCTGCTTTTATGTATTCTCCTGCATTGTGGTTTGTTTTTTTCCTAATGACACTTTTGAAAGTGATAAGAGGAAGTTCATTTGCTAGGAATTCCTCTCTTAGGTATTTAAAAGCCTTTACAACCTAGCTCCAAAATACCTTTTTTAGTCTTGTTGTCCATTACTCTTCACTTGCTCTATGTATAGTTCAGGCAAATTCACTTTCTTGCTGTTCCTTATGGAAGATCTTCCACCTTCTGTATATGCCTTTGAATACATAATGCTACCCATCTCATGCCTCATAGAATTCCTAGTTGCTTCATAGCTCAGATTAAATGCTACCTTCCACATAAAGTCTTTTTTAAAAAAATATATGTAATTTAGATTTATCGACTATACATCACTCTCACCTTATTGAAATTGAAATCCATTACAGGATTATTTAGTCTTAACTCCACAAAGACTGCTATATAAGACCAAAAGGAGAAAGGGGTGATATTTATTTATAGTTCCTATATTGTAAACATTTAATCTATATACTGTTATTAACTTCTAACAAATATTAAGAGATTTATATAGACAATTAAGGAAATGATGTCCTGTATTTTCATTTATATTCAGTAATAGTATGTTATGGAAGAACATCTGTTCTTTTTAATTATCCTAGCATTGAGTTTTCTTCAGCTAAATATTTTAACTTTGAAAAGAACTAAATATACTGAAGTGCTATTCAAGTATATCTACTTAAACCAACACATCTGACTTTTATCTGTCTTTGCAAAAAATAAACTTTCCTTGTCTATAAACTTGCTGTCTCTTCTATTAGAATATAAGCTCCATGAGGGCAAGAATGGTTTTCTAGTTTCTTTCTTTTTCTTTTTCTTTCTTTCTTTCTTTCTTTCTTCTTTTCTTTCTTTCTTTCTTTCTCTTTCTTTCTTTCTTTCTTTCTTTCTTTCTTTCTTTCTTTCTTTCTTTCTTTCTTTCTTTCCTTCCTTCCTTCCTTCCTTCCTTCCTTCCTTCCTTCCTTCCTTCCTTCCTTCCTTCCTTCCTTCCTTCCTTCCTTCCTTCCTTCCTTCCTTCCTTCCTTCCTTCCTTCCTTCTTTCTTTCTTTCTTCTTTCTTTCTTTCTTTCTTTCTTTCTTTCTTTCTTTCTTTCTTTCTTTCTTTCTTTCTTTCTTTCTTTCTTTCTTTCTTTCTTTCTTTCTTTCTTTCTTTCTTTCTTTCTTTCTTTCTTTCTTCTTCTCATTTCTAGCAATCAGCACCATGCTGACAAACATAGGAGATACTAAATCAATGCCTGTTAGCTGGTGATTGATAGGGGGATCACATAAGCTACTCCAAACCTCATTCACCACTGAAACTAATACAGGATGAAGAATAAAAGCGACAATAAAGAAAGTAAATACTCTCTATGCTCAGAAGAACACATTGAAAGCAATGTGTTCCCATTCTAAAGCAAAAGAAAAAAAGAGTACTGCTCTCTACAAATAAACCAACAACATCTAGCAAAGCTGCAGGTGAACCACACAAAACTCATGGCTTGCACAAGAAAACTGGAAGAAATGTTATTTTGGAAAGTGAAAAATTTTTTTTAAAGAAGGATAAATACCCTTTTGAGAAAAGAAGGCTTTTTTTTCCCATTCACTGACCCCAAGTGTGACTGCACTCCTGCCAGAGATCCCTGACTTTATAGGCAAAGGCACACAAGCCTTATTGACATGGCTATTTACCAGTTAAATGGGATATGGCAAAGGAAATTGCTGCTCCTCTAAAGTATTTCCTGCTGCTTTGAAAACACATAACGAAAACATTTAAATGGAGCCAGTGTATGGAATGTGAGCTTTCAAAATTGAAGACATTTCCTCATGTTTTCATCCTCTCTGGGCCCCTCTCTCCCCATCAAAATACTTTTCATTCAGCCCTATTCCCCCAGGCTCCTTTCTTAGCTAGCCTGTCTCTTCTGCCATATTTTGACACTTTTATTCCCTACCTGCTTTTATAACTTTTTTCCTTCTACTCTCCACAGATCACACACTAAGATTTCTTTACATGTCTCTGCTTTTATGAAGAACATGTCAACTACAAAGGAGAGCACTTTAAAATTATTATTCATATTTGTCTCTTTGTTTTCCAGTTACATATTTTTGGGAGGAGGAATGGTGTTGAACTTAGCAGATATGATCCTATCTGCCTGAAGGAATGGAGGAAGTTTGAAAGGACTATTAACTCTTTGCTGATAGCCCTTGATACCACCCCACTAATAACAAGACACCTACATTTACAATATTAAAAAAAAAACAACCCAGAAACTTTCCACTGCTAGTTCTGTCTATTCTACCATTACTACCACTCAATTCCATTTAATATGTACTTATTAAGTACCTATTATGTGTAAAGTACTATGTCAGAGTCATTGACATAAACTACAACCAATGTTCTGGGTTTAAACACTCTAGATTCAATTTTGGAGACTTCTCAAGAATTCTCTTGAATTCTCTTTTTGGCTTGTGGTCCCAATCAAAGTTTCTGTTTTCCAGAAGAAAGAAAGTATTCAATGAGCAAGGATTTGAAGTCATTTCCTCCCAGACATAAGATATAAAATTGTCCCTGCCCTGAAAGAATTTATAATAATTGATGTACATAGTGATAAGAAGAGTCAAAGGGAGAGTCAAAAAGAGAGAATATGTATAGCAACAGGAGAGAACAGAACAAAATAGCAAAGAAGCTAATAATCCCAACTGCCTAGATTGTAAAACTCAAAGATTTTTTTTTTCCCATGGGAGAGGGTACTAGATTATTTCTAAGGTATTTTCTAAACCTCAATCTGCGTACACATTTTACAGATAAGGAAAATTAGTCTCAAGTTAAGTAACTCACTTATGATTACAGAGTTAATAAATATCAGGATCAGGAGTCTAGTTCCTTGGCTACAGGTCTCCCCCTCCTCTGGAGTGCACTGCCTCTTGCAGAGGGAAAGTCAAAGATAGCTCTAAGATTAAATGACTGGGTAAATGCCTGGGAGCATGGTGCCATCACTAGCAACATGGAAAGAACAATATGGAACTTAGGAGAAGAGGTGGTATTTGAATAGGAAGACGATGTGTTCTAGGTTGAAGACCCATATTGTGCAAAATATATAATTGGCTGCTGGTGAGACTAGATGCCAGTCCTTACACTCAAGGAGTTAGAGTAAGGACATAAAAAGATACCTCCTGACTCCTTTCTTAGCAAAAATACTACAATTTTTGCCATTTCCTTTTCCAACTCATTTTCCAGATAAGGAACTGAGATAAACAGGGGATAAGTAACTTGTCCTGGGTCACATAGCTAGTAAGTGTCTGAAGATGGATTTGAACTCAGGTCTTCCTGACTCCAAGCCCAGAACTCTAACCATTGAGCAACCTAAGCACTAAATAACATACTTTATAGCATGACAAGCATCTGCATTGCTATAAATGTGGCCTCCATTCAACATTAATACACTCTACACCTTCTTAGAAATTGCTCCAGATTCATTGTAGGTTTTTAAAAAGTTATTACTCTTGAAGAGGTTTTGGGGTTCCTGGAGGTCAAGGAACCAAATGGGTTCAGGGTTAGTCCCCAAATAATGAGGTTCGGCACAGGGCAGGGACCTTTGGTCGGTGCAGAGGTCCTTCGTAAAGGAATTTATGAACCCGAAAGGCTAGACTGGCAAAAAGAAGTTTATTATTGGCATTGAGAAGTCAACCTTTACAATGCATGAATAGAAAGACTGAATTTCTTGGTGGCAAGGTCCTGACAGAGGGTTATAAAGTTTGAAGCAGAGAAATTCCAGCAGGAAGGTAAAGAAGGTATAGCCCTGTTACGGAAATAGGAGAGAAAGAGATAAAAAGGGAGTAATGCTGAAGGAGAATATTATTTCAGCGGGCAGAAGGTTGCACTTTATGCTAAGGGGAGAGAGAAGTTCCTTGGCATGGCATGTTAAGTCCTCGGCAAGGAGTGAAGCCCAAGTTGCCTCTTTTTAATAACTGAAAACTTGGCTAGAAGCTGGGGACAGCGGGCAGCTAGGTGGCGTAGTGGATAGAGCACCAGGCCTGAAGTCAGGAGGACCTGAGTTCAAATCTGGTCTCAGACACTTAATACTTCCTAGCTGTGTGACCCTGGGCAAGTCACTTAACCCTAATTGCCTCAGCAAAAAAAACCAAAAACAAAAAAAAAAAAAAGAAGAAGAAGCTGGGGGGCAGCTCTTGATGGGGGCTGGGAGCAGTTTGAGCTAGAATCAGAATGGAAAATTTTGGAATTGATTGAGTGTCTCTGGGCTAATTTCCAACTCAATAGGTTTAGGAGTGGTCCTGGATTCAACTAGCCCCACTTAGATAACAGAATGAAACCACTTTATCTTGATTCCCTGGGGGGAGTCTCTCAGGGAAGAGCTTCTCTGAAGGAGTTCTCAAGCTTTTCCCCCAAAATCCAAGAGTGAGAGAGAGTTTCGGGGCTCCCCTTGAAGCCAACCTGGTAATAACATTCTATAAATGCAAGTAAGCTGGTTTTCAGACTACTGACATGCTCATAACCTTTTTAGCTTGGTAGAACCTGGCATTGAGTAGAAAATACAAATATGTGCTATGCTGAAGAATGAAGGCCTTAGAAATAATGATGGAAGCAACATGATCCAATGATTTGGAGTCAGAGAGCTAAATTTATTAACTGAGTGACTATGTGGCAAGTCACTTATTCTGAGTTTCCTAATCTGTAAAATGAGAGTATTAGACTATGTCATCTTGAAATTCCCTTCTAACTCTAAATCTATGCTCCTACAAATAGAACTTGAGAAGAGAAAGTGTGTCCAACTCATCATGACCTCATTGCAAGTTTTTTTGGGCAGAGATAGTGGAGTGGTTTGCCATTTTCTTCTCCAGATCACTTTACAGATGAGGAAAGTGAGACAAACAGGGTTAAGTAACTTGCCTATGTTCACATAGCTAATAAGTGTTGGAGGCCAGATTTTAATTCAGGAGGGTGAGTCTTCTTGACTCTAGACTCAGCACTTTATCCACTGTACCAACTAGCTACCCAATAGGCATTAAAATTTAAATTATTAGTACACAAAATAAAGATGATTGGTAGTCTGGTAGCAAGCTTTGAAGCTTGTTGCTACTCTACTTTGGGGACTTTGATGCTATTCATGATTTTTACACACATATAGAATCACAAACCATAGAAAGATTATGTGAAGCAGTTTTCTCCAAAGTTAGAGATAAGGACTGAACCAGTGATTTCATTGGTGTAGGGAATTCTCTGGGGAAAAAACTCTATGAACCAATAAAGATAGAGGGCATCTGTAGGAGGGAATTTCTTTAACTTAACCTTACTATAGGAAGAAGTTAAGTGACTTTCCAGAGTAATAAGCCTGTATAAGTTTAGATTATCTTCGAGGACAAAGGATCAACAACAACAACAACCTGAATATTAGAGGCTTCTAGAGAACACGCATCTTCCTGACTCCAAGGTCAGCTGTCTCTACAGCACCACACCACTCACTATTAAATCCAATGGATTGTTAAGAATCTCAGTCTTCACTGACCTCTCTGTAAGTTTGATCATTGTAAAACACCCTTCCTCTTCCTTTATGGTTTCTGTAAACCCCCCCCCCCCATTAGCTTTCTTCCTACGGATCTCAACAATTCTTCTTTATAAAGATTTTTATTTTCAAAATACATGCATAGTTTTCGACATTCACCCTTACAAAATCTTGCATTCCAAATTTTTCTCCCTTCCTTTGCCCCATCCCCTAGATGCCCAGTAATCCAGTATATGTTAAACATGTGCAATTCTTCTATACATAGTTCCACAATTATGCTGCACAAGAAAAATCAAATCAAAAAGAAAAAAATGAAAAAGAAAACAAAGTGCAAGCAAACCACAACCAAAAAAGTGAAAATACCATGTTGTGATCCATGCTCAGTCCCCACAATACTCTCTGGGTGCAGACGGCTCTCTCCATCACAAGACCATTGGAACTAGTCTCAATCACTTCTCTTTTTCTGATTCAACACACATCTCTCACCTCTTAACCAGAGAGTCTTTTCTGAGGCTCTATCCAGAATCCTGTTATCTTCTCTATTTTCTCTTAATGGTTTCATTCATTCCATGCATTCAATGACTAATTCTATTCAAATGGCTCCTAATCCCTAATCTTTATCCTGAATCTCATTGTCAACGGCCAGCTAGATATCTCCTCCTGGGTATCTCATCAGCATCTTGAAGTCAAAATTTCCAAAGTAGAATTCATTATCTTTCCCTTTAACCTGCTTCTCTTCTATATTTCCCTATTTTGTCAGTCATATCACCATCCTTCTGGTCATCCAGGTTCATGACCTGGTCCAGTCATCCATGACTCATCCTCGAAGCCCTTACCCTCCTTTTTCAAACAGTCTTGTTATTTTTATCTCTATAGCATCTCTCATATTCATGTACTCAGACCCCTATCACTTTTTGCCTGAACTATCACAATAATCTGTTTTACTGTTCTCTGTTTCTACTTGTCTCTCACCAATCTATTCTCCACACTGATGTCAAAATCATTTTCCTAAAGCACAGGCCAGATCATAGGAATCTTCTGCCCAAAGATCTCCAGTGGTCCTCTATTGCTTCTGGGATAAAATAAAACCATTCAACTTGACTTTTAAAGCCCTCTCCATTCTGACTTCAGCCTATTTCCTAAATTTAATTCAAATTACTCCTCTTCACATACTGCACTCCAACCAAACTGTCCAACTACTCTGCTAGTGAATGGATCTACCTTATTTCATCTGCGTGACTTCTAAAAGCTATTCCCCATGGAATTCCCTTCCTCCTCATCTCTTACAAGAATTCCTATTCTTATCTTCCTTCAAAGTTCAGTTCATTGCCACTTCTCTGAAGCCTTTCCTGACTGCCCCAGATGCTAGGGCTTCTTTTCTCCTCCAGCCACGTTGTATTGACTTATCAGTGGCCCAACTCTATCCCTCAATAGAATGTAAATTCCTCAAAGGTACATACTGTTTTCATTCCTAGTTCCCTAGCCCATATCAGATATGTAATTAATATTTGTTAAAGTGAATTTAAATAACCACAGGTCACTACTAATTGATATTTGATATGATTTTATTTCTATATCCCATAAAGATGCTTTAAATAATTATCTGCCTTTTGAGAGATCACTTACTTAGATAATGTCACCTGCTAGATCTGTTTACAGCATACCTTTAAAATTGAAGATAGGTATTTTTAATCTCCTACAGGTGCTTACAAAATAAAAAAAAATTGGATGTACTCAAGCAGCAGTTGCTCACTCTCTTGCTAGCTCTCCCCAGCATTGAGAACCTAATGCCTGGATAAATGTCAATGTCAGATTTTAATTTATTTTTCCATTTCTAAAACATATCAGTTGTCCTGGCTGGTCGAATTGTATATGCTTAGTACACACATACACACACACAAATCATAGGAAAAAGCACAAGATGCTTCCTTTCCAAGCCAGACCTTTCTTTTTTTCCCCTAATTACACAATTTTAGGATTGGAATCAATCAATTAACATTTACTAATCATCTACTTTGTGCCAAACATTATTTAGGAAAATTAATTTTTGATCTAGAATTTACAATCTAACAAGGAAAGATAATACTCATAAGGACTGGTGTATACCTAAAAATGAATACCCAATATAACTTACTTGACAAGTGAACTTAAGATATTTATTATTCCAACCACTATATTAAGAGCTGGGTACATTTAAAAAAAAAGATATTTTCTGCTCTCAATTAACTCATACTCTAATTGATGGGAACAAAGAATAAAAGGTTAGCTGCAGAGTGGATAACAAGTCCAATGTAGTTAGAGACTCTGTATGAAGAATATGGAAGGTGACTCTAATACCTCTGTTGTTTAGTAGTTTTCAGTCATGTCAACTGTAAAAGGAGGATAATAATAGCACCTATCTCCCAAGGTTTTTGTGTGGATTTGATGAGGTTAGTGGCAGTCAGAGAGTTGTTAAAAGCCCCTTATGGTCAGCTTCTTCTGCCCAAAGATCTCCAGTGGTTCTCTATTGCTTCTAGGATAAAATAAAACCATTTTTCATGAAAGAATTCATGAAAACCAGAATTATAATTGGCAAAAATGAAAGTTTATTGTTGGACAGGAAGCCAGTTTTGCTAAGAGACTGACTTCTATAGTGGCAAAGTCCTATTAAGGAAATGGAGCCTGGCACTGAGAAGAGAATGTTTTCTCAGTGGGCAGAGAATTAAGAGAGATTCCTTGGCATGGCATATTCCTTCTTTGGGCCTCTGCAAGGAGTGAGTTTAGAAACTGCCCTTTAAAAGGAGTCTTGAGGCTTCAGGAAGCCAAGGTTCCCAGGCCTAGATGCTTATTAGTATCCAGCCCAGATCTCCTATTGGAATTAACAACACTTCAAAGGAGTGCTTTTTGACCATTGAATCAAAGGCTCTGGCATCTGAGAAAGATAACTTATCTGGGGGGGGATATGCCTTCCCCAGGAGGGACTGAGACTCCAAAAGGGATCACAGATCTTGGGAACACAGTTTCAGAGTGATAATCTTAAAGGAAACATAGCTTCAGTAAAGGGAACAGTTTCTCTCCCCCTTTAGATTTAGTGAAATAATATTTGTAAGGCACTTAAATAGTGCCTGGTACACAGGTAGCTCCATATCTTTGTGAACTATCTTATTTATTTACTTTCTCATTGTCTTTCCAAAATTGCAGTGCACAGAAATGAACCCATTACTTACTCTACACGTGGTCTGACCAGGACACAATGCCACAAAACTATCAATTCCTTATTCCTGGCTGTTGTGCCTCTCTTACTGTAGTCCAAGAAAACATTACCTTTTTTGGATGCCATAGCATCCTATTGAATAATATTGAGACCAATATCCACTAAAAACCTCAAATCTTTTTCAAACTAATAACCATGTTCCTTCTCTCTTTGTTGCAACTAGGTGGCTCAGGGGATAGAGTAATTAGCCTGGGGTCAGGAAGATTAATAGGGAACCACTGGAGGTTATATAACTAGGTTCTAGGGCATTAATTTCTTAGATCCCCATACTATTATGAAATGTGTTAGCTAATCCTCCCAAGTTGGTATAATATACAGTATCGATGAGCATACAGTCTATGGCTTTAAACATGATAATAATAGACAAAACATTAATGAAAATATTAAATAACACAGGATTAGACCCACATTCCTGTGAAAGAAAAGGCAAAAATGATGGGCCATCTATAGAAATCTTTTCAAACAAGACCTATTTCAATAGTTAACCATTTTATCCTTAATAACATGATTATCATAAGACTTATTTATAATGTCCCTTTTTATGTATGGCTAAACTAGGATTGGTTAATGGGATTTAAGGATTACAAGAATGTTGGAGAAATGCAGGAAATGGGATTATTCACAGTTGCATCTCTTCCAGCAAGCCCTTTTATTTGAGTCACCAGGAGGTTTTTATATAACTATGGTGACCCAAGTATATTGAGCTATGATTGATTTTCAATTAATCTGAACATACAAGGCTTTTTAAGAGGCTACTGATGTTACCTTTTCAGAAATGCAGCTCCTGAATCTCTTAGATGTTAAATCTGATTAAGTTTGTTAGATAGACTAGTAAATTGTTTTCACCTTTGTGTTACCTTCCTTAAAGCTTGGAGTATTTCAAGGAAGCTTCCTAGTCATCATGAGGGTTATTCATTTATAATCTAGAATGTCTGTGTAGTCTTAATTAGATTTTAAATACTTTGGGGATTACAATACTTTTAGAAAGCAGTTTTTTTCAATGTAGATGGCAGCTTGACTCAGTTACTCTTTCCCTATTTGAAATAACTGCTTCTGAAGCAGTTTTTAAAACAAAATTTTAAAACAAAACAAACTAGAAAAAATATCTGATGCTTTCTGATCTGTTAATGATATTAATTGAAGCTTCACAAAATATAAATATTAAATTTAGAAAAATATTGAAAAAGACATGAGAGACTATCAGTTTAAAAGTTACAATCCTTGCTAACAACTTTGGAGAAAATTTCATTAGCATATTGAGATTGAAAGTTAAATTTCAAGGACTTGAGAAGTATAGAAAAAGGAAGAGAGAATGGCAAAGAAGGACAGCAAAAAGAAGGTTGAATTTAGAGTTAGAGAATTGAAGTTAAAAATCCTTCTGCATACTTATTACACATGTGATCTTGAACAGAAGTTACTTAATCTAATTGGATCCAAGTTTTCTTATCCATAAAATGAGGGGGTTGGGTAAAATATCCTTTAAGATTCTTTTTTCCTTAATTATATCATTATATATACATATGTCATTATATATATATTACATATATATGTCAATACATTATATATATAACATATATATATCAATACATTATATATTACATATATATCAATACATTATGTATATTATAAATATATATATATATATTAAATAATTATATCAATTAATCTGTAGTTTCTGCCCTTACAAAGCTTTAATTTCTGATAGGTTAAAGCAAATGGACATCATAAACATTCAATTACAATAATGACCAAAGTTTTCAAAGAGGAAAGATCAAGTCAGATTATGTTGGTAATTGAGTGGACAAATCATTCTGAAACCTATAACTATCTACAAATTGCTTTGAATCCTAAAACATTCTCAGGCACTCCCTCAAATACATACATCAATTTGCTGCACACACACACAAAAATTAATTAAAAATTCTTTTAACTAAATAGATAATTTTTGAATATTAATCTTTTCCTTGTAATTAACCTGAAGGTCTATTCAATATGTCAAACCTCCACCAAAATATGAAAGCATTAATTTATTGTTTTCATTATAGAATTTCAATTTAGAAATTATGTGCATTTTCCATCCTGAACCAGTTTTCCTGGAAAAATCCAACTTCAGTGTCATCCTTAACTCCTCTTCCAATTGGCATTATGTAAAGCTGGGGAAGAATTTATCCCAGATTTTTGAATTCATGGGGACAAGGGAACATTTCATAGATACTACTGCTCTTATAATGCCATATCAGTAAATTCACTGATTGATTGCTATAAGTACTTGTTCCAGTGGGGAACTTATAATAGTTTTTATAGCATAGACTCATAGAGTACCTTCAACCTGAATAGTAATTATCCCCCTGCAAATTAGAGATGAAAGGGTAATTCCAAAGGAGGCACTACTTTTTTCCCCTGCTAATACCTAAGAAAGGAATGTGGTCCAAAAACATGAAGGACAATGATCTTATCTTCTCCATCTGTCTGTTATTCATGCTTGGATTCATTTGCATGCCATTCCAGAGCAAAATATATTTTGTGACCTCAACTTGGAGGACTGTGGACAGTGATCCTGCAGGTTTCTTTCGAAGAGTCCTTTGAAGGACATAATAAGATTCTCAAAGGAGTCAAAAGAAGTTACAAGAAATTTCTAACCCTGAATCAGATAATTTTCTGGAACAATATATTTTGATTCAACACCAAATATAGGATATAAAAAGAATAGACTTAATCTTTACTGGGAAGTTCTTTACCTAGCTTTTGATCAGCTGCCCTTAGTTAAATGTGATGATTCATAGCCTGAACTAAGAAATTGTCAGCCTGCCTTTAGGAGGGAAATTTTCTAGTCATTGAATATTAGCAGATAGGGGTCATGATGGCACAGGAGATAGAGTTTAGAAATTGGTAATAGAGAAAAGATTTTTAACATGAAAAAATTGGGAACACCCCAAAGAGAAGACATTGTGGCGTTAAAAACTTCACAACCACAATAAAAGAAACTACAATAAAAATAAAAGCAGAGATCTGTAATGTTCTTGAATTGTGAGGGTCTGATAGTCTGGTCAATTATAAT
This sequence comes from Sminthopsis crassicaudata, assembly GCF_048593235.1. Lineage (NCBI taxonomy): Eukaryota > Metazoa > Chordata > Mammalia > Dasyuromorphia > Dasyuridae > Sminthopsis > Sminthopsis crassicaudata. The sequence goes on along the minus strand of NC_133619.1, from coordinate 457,590,253 downwards.
CCTTCTCTGGGAGGAGATCTGTAAAATCTTTTCCTCTGTGCGCAGGTTTCTTGGGAGCTCTGAATCTCCTCCAACTCTTGTCCTTCCTCAAATCAGACTGGTCTCCTTTCAGCCTGCCTGGCGTCAAGACTTTATCTCAGAGTCCATTCTCCCAGACCCAATGCTGCCCTTCTTTTATCCTCCCAGAGAATGGGCGTGGGATAACGCAAGGGCTTCTGGGAAACATTACTTCAACCAATGAGCTTGCTCCTCCTAGAATTCCTAAGGTGTAAACTCCCTTTAAAGGCCCGAACCAAAGGTTCAGAGTTGACAGTTCTGTCAAGTCAACCTGAATTCTCACCTTGTCACTGTCCAGACAACCTGAGTTCTCACCTTGTCACTGTCCAGACAACCTGAGTTCTCACCTGGTAATCCTAACAGAGATCTAAGCCAATAGCACTTTATTAAAGGGTCCATTGCCTCCTCCAACGAAATGGACCTCACAATCTGAGATACCCACTTCCCTATGGCCTTAGTTTTATTGTGCTTGATACTCAGACAATACAGTTGGAGCAGACCAAAAATACAGAGCATTACTGGTAAAAAGACTTTGCCCTTCACCCTCCAGGAGCATCTACACAGAATCCCATTGGTTGACAAACAGGCTAATGATAGACCTCTCTTGACCTTTCAGGAGGTCCTAAGGAGCACAGTCATGGACTGGTAGAAAGGCAGGCTTTAGTCTGGCAAACATTTTGGTCAATAGAAAGATGACAAGGGATGAGGGAGCAACAAAAATAACTGAGGAATTCTCCACATAATTGAGTCACCTCCACCTTACTGGGTTTGGTAGCAGTGTTTGTTCTTTGTTAAGAAAAACAAGGGTGGAAGTTCTCTAGTTAGTTTCCTGTAATTAAGCAAGTGAACTTATAATCTGCAGTTCATAGCTCTGTAGACTAATAAACAACATATAATCAGTAACTCATGAAATCATATCAAACTGATTAATATGGATTGAAATAAAACAGTCATCCAGTTAATTATCTATCACAACACGATGGCTAGTAGAAATGAAATATCCAGGACAAATATAACTCATTTACAAGCAATGGTATATTTATCAAAGAACAGCAGAAAAATAGTGGAATGTCATCACCAGAAGGCATCATCATCCTTGCAAAAATGCTCTGACTATATGTGAGTCTTGGCCATAAATGGCCTCTATGTGTATGTGGTCTTCATTTACCAAAAAAAAAAAAGATGAAATTTGGAATAAATAATACAAAACAATATGTCATATCATAAGGGACAAGTTGTCTCATATATTTATTCCTCCCATTTGATGAATTGTTAGATTATTATGCTGTTTGATCGAATGTCTTCTGTTTGAACTAAAAAAGTTCTCTGATGGCTGTAAAAGATAAATGCATTGATGAGGATTCATAAGTGATGGTTTTGAGTTGTTGCTGACCCATAGTGGATCTTAACATTATGGCTATTTTTCTAGGAGAAAGAGTAACCTAAAGCATCCCACTTAAATTTATATTTTTTTCTTAGCTTCTTTATGGTGGTAAATTGGGCCAGCTTTCATCTCAATTTATACCCCATCCTTTGTCACTGAATGGGTTTTGCCTCAGACAATGAGAAAGATCTAATTTTGAAAGGCCAAGGTCACCCACTACATCCTGGGCCATCTTCTTGAATTTTGTCTGGAATTTGGTGTCCATAGACATACTGTAAAGATACTGGAATGATTTGCCATTTTCTTCTCCACTGGATTAAGACGAAGAAGGATGAAGTGATTGTCCAGGCTCACACAGCTAGGAAGTCTGAGTTGGATTTGAATTCAGGTCTTCCTAACTCTAGGTCAAGTACTCTATCCACTGAAATACCTAAGTGCCTCCAACTATCTAAATAGATATTTACTAAATAATAAGTATCCAAAGGAGGTTTTGAACTCAAATCTTCAAGACTCCCAACTCTAATGCACCATCACTCATGTTAGAAAAAAATCCTGACTTGAAATGTAGTCAAAATTTTTTTATAATAGCTTTTTGTTTTTTCCAATTACATGCAAAGATAGTTTTTAACATTCACCTTGATAAAACCTTGTGTTTCAAATTTTTTTCCCTCCTTCCTGTCCTCCAGAAAGCAAGCAAACCAATGGTTAAAAATGTGCAATTCTGCTAAACATAGCTCCATATTCATCATGCTGCACAAGAAAAATAAATTCAAAAGGGGGGGTACAAGAAAGAAAAAAAAAAGAGCAAACAAACAACAACAAAAAAAAAAGTGAAAATACTATGCTTTGATCCACATTCAGTCTCCATAGTTCTCTTTCTGGGTGAGGATGGCTCCATCACAAGTATCTATTGGAATTACCTTGAATCAATATTGAAAAGAGCCACATCCATCACAGTTGAACATCATATAATCCTGTTGTTGCTGTTTATTGTTCTCTTAGTTCTACTCACTTCAATTAGCTCAGTTCATGTAAGTCTTTCCAGGCTTTTCTGAAATAAGCTTGCTCATCACTTCTTATAGAACAATAATATACCATAACATTCACATACCATAATTTATTCAGCCATTCCCCAAACTGATGGGCATCCACTCAGTTTCTAGTTCCTTGATACTACAAAAAGGTTTGCTATAAACATTTTTTGCACATGTGGGTCCTTTTCCTTTTTTTATGAACTCTTTGGGATATAAACTTAGTAGAAATACTGCTAGATCAAAGGGTATGCACAGTTTTATAGCTCTTTGGGCATAGTTCCAAATTATAGAGTCAAACTTTTTTGTCATTTAAAATATAATTTTTAAAATGTTAAAGCATATTCTTCATTGCCCTTTCCCCTAAGTACTGTGTACTAGGCATCCATCTACTTTGCATACTTCTCTCCCTGTCCTGGTGTAAACTAGGACTTCTTAAATTTCTTCTACTCACTATGCTTTTTTTTATCCAAGAAATTTTTATGCAAGCTTGGATATATAGGCATATAAATTAGGCATACAATGAAACATTTATTGATGATAAGTCATCATTTCACAATCCCCAGATTCTGTTGTGAGACTCCATATGAGGTTGGGACCATCAGTTTAAGAAGCTTTGCTCAAGACCACCAAGTTGTTACTCTTCCCAGATGTATCAGGATGTTGGATATTCTGACTTTGGATATTTAAAAACTATTAGCCACAGCTGTTCTGAGAAGGTTACTGTTCTTCAGCCCACTTGTAAACAGCCTGTCATGTAGCTTTCTAAAAATAAAGCTTTTCTTATGTTGACTAGAAAAATTTTGAGCTTCTGAAAAGTCATAAGGGACTAAAAAGACACTTAATCAAGTGTGGATTGTTCTGATGTTTGGAACCCATTTCTCTCCCTTTACCACCATTCCTTCCTGGTGATAAAGTAAGACAGATAAATTTTTCCTTCACAGAAAGGGAGAGGGACTGATGCAGAAACTGATGTTTTCAAACTTCTCTGAAATTTTGTCATGTGTCCTTTCATAAAAGCTCAAGCTATTATTATTTTCTCATTAAGATCACTTGCCTTTTAACTGTAACACCCACTGTAAAACTTTTAAAGTTCCAAGGTAAGAAAAACTTCACTCTTCTTTGCTTGTTCTGCCAAACAAGCAATTAGCAAACACTATGTAGCCAGTAGTGGGCCAAATGCTGGGAATACAAATGAAAATAAAAAAACAAAAAAACAAAAAACAAAAACAAAACCAAGCTCATGTCCCCAAGGAGTTTTCATTCTAGGGAAGAAATATATTTAATTAGATATATACCGAGTAAATGTAAAATAACTTTAGAGGGGAAAACTCAAACAACTGGGGAACCAGCAAAGATCTCCTGTAGAAAGCAATACTAAATCTATCCTAAAGGAAACCAGGGATGAATTCTAAGCTTTAGCAAATACTACAATCTGATCCTGGATACAAAAGTGGTATCTTTGCTACTTGGAACAGTCTTTTTTCACTGTATCAAGCAATCACTAACACAATACAGGCGTCTGTGACTGGGAAACTGGAAATAACTCCAAATTATCCAAAGTTCTGTTTCTTTCAAAGGGTGTGTGTGTGGGGGGGGTGGGTGTGGGGGGGGTGGGTGTACAAGTACAGGGAAAAAATCTTTCTGAAGCTAAGCAGTATAAACAGTTATGATAGTCCTTGAGGAGACAGAAATGATTGTGGATGCACCTAGGGAAGGAGGAAGGTGTTGTAAGACTTTGAAAACATGTAGAGGAAGCCAGTAAATCACATGAGATAGTGAGAGCAATGAAGCATCCCACTAAAACAGGAGCAGGGCATGTTAGACAAGGCCTTCCTACAGAAACACACTTCTTCACCCCTGGCTAGAGTCACTAGTCTCCTGGTTGGCTTCCTCTGCGAATGACTACTAATGAGTTTTTCTCATGCCTTGAGATGTAACATCCTCTCAACTGAGCAACTTTTTATCTTTAGGGCTATTGGGACTGCTTCACCAGTGATTTGAGAACTTGAGGAAATCCAAGCATCAGTCAGTCAGGCAATCTCTTACCCTAAAATATAGCTGCATTTTAAAAAGCTATCTGGCTTTATTCAACATAGAATTGATTTTATTGGGCGTTTAGCATCATAAAACATTATTTGGAATGCTTTGGTCCTTCCATGAGCCACTCTCCCATGGCAGATCACTAGACTAAATGCCTCTTAAAAACAATGTTAAAAGCCCTGTTAATAGTAATAACAAGCTAGTTGTCTTTCATCCAGAAGCATCCAGCAGTGATTTCCCAGACTGAATAAACTTAACTCCAGTTTATCTTTGAAGGCGTCAGCACATCTCACAAGGTGAAAGGCAACATGGGGTATTAGGAAGCCAGAGAGGCAATATGCCATTGTAGATAGAGATTGTTCTTAAGAATCAGAAAAACCTGGGTTAAAGGACACCTCTGACAAATAGCTATGTAATCACAGGCAAATCACTTCATTTCTCAATACCATTAGACAAT